>NC_063154.1:22846264-23146264 GCF_020921035.1 Rhodamnia argentea
AAGCTAAAATCAAATTGATTCACTTGTTTCTAGGTTATTTAAATATTTCTTCACTAAAAACAGATATACTAAAGTAGATGCTTATTTAACATTGTCTTCATAAAACAATGTTTTGTCAAGTGTAAATGCCAATTAGACTTAATTTTTGTTGCTCCTGGAAACCTTTCGCTCTTAAGTTATGCTGTTGAAGATCTCATTTGGAGTAATTTGTTATTGGATTTTGGTTACAATCAGAAATTGATGAATTTACTTTTGTCATTTCCACGTAATAGTAGTCGGTTACATTAAACTGTGATTATTTGGAAGATCGCCATTACATTAAACTGTGCAAACTATACGCTAGTAATTAAAAAGATTTGTGAAAAATTGATTTGAGAGTTATTACAAAAAAAAAAATAAAATGGAAAACTCTTCTGAGGGAAGGTATAAATGAACGTAGGTATTGTTTTAGGCTCCGTTTATTTAACGAAAAATGAATGATTTAGAAAATATTTTCCTAAAATTGATCTTTTATATCGCGCACAAAAATGAATGACTACAATTTTTTTTTGTCGTCCACAAAATATTGAGACATAAATTGTTGTCCAAAATGATTTTTTTTGGGCTAATTATTTCAAGCAATATCAATCATCGGTTTTAGAAAAATATTATTCAAAATAAATAGAGATTTAGTGGAGGAAGTGGTGCGTGACTGGTGAATGGAGTTTAAAATCTTAGTTTTTATTTTGCGAGGGCTTATTTTGGAAAGGGAAAAGAAATGAGACCAAAAGATGTTTTCAACTTATATATTAGATAAATATCGTCGGGTTAGAACTAATAAAAACCACCCATTCCTCACTCCAACAAAGAAAACAATACTAAAGCAACACATTTATTTTTTCACTTTTCTTTAATGCAAGGTGATAGAAGATTGTTGATTAAACGTATGCGACTATCTTTACTATTAAAAATTAAATAGATGATACAAAGATTCACTTGGCGCCAATCTTTCCTCCAATAATATGAAAGTTAATGATAAACGAGTAGCAATAACTAATTCTATACATAACATCCAAACGTTGTTGTCCATGGAAAATAATTTTCTCGTTTTCAAAACAGAAAGATTAAGAGCAACCGAATGTCGTCTAGGTTTATTTCTCCTTTTCAATATTGTGTATGTGAAAGAAAATTGTTACAACGACAACGCTTCAAAGAAATCTCTTGAATATTTAGTTTTTTGTCACGGGAATAAAAACTCATCTTTCCATTTTAATATTTTGTCGTAATCATGAAAGAGATTTTTTTGGATTTTCTTATCTCTAACTATCTCCGAATCTCGAGAACTATAATTGTATGCGCCTAATTAGAAATTGGTAGCTTATGATCAAGCACCAATTAATCACGTTTAGATATGAAAGTCTCCAATCTTTGGCCATTGATTGACTATAACTGCTCGACCAAAAACAAAAAAAATTGACTATAACTGCCATCCATAAATCATAAATCATTCCAAATATTTATGAGGGGAAAAATAAAATCGTTGGCCGTGAACCTAATAAAATGTTTAAATCAATCACAATCCTATCCTCATGTGGGCATCTCAAAACGGTATAGCGAACACAAGTTGCTTGCGCTAAGCCACCGAACGATACAATCCTGGTGAAACATATCCTTGCATGCACACAACTTCTTCGTTGCGTGAAATCTTATCCTTGAATATCACGCACCCGTCATCGCGAAAATCCAAAACCTCGTGGAGCTTTGTTTTCTCAAGCATGTCAATGGCCGATCGACGCACCCGTCATTTTATTGGTTCTTGATGATGGAAGGGTTAAGGTCTCGGAGGAGTTCCAGTTTTTGGATTCTGTTGAATTTTGAAGGATTTTATGCTTGATACCGTCAAGGATTCCTAACTATTGCATGGGATCATATTAATCTTCGAAGTATTTTTCCTTTTCAATATTTTTCTATTGGAGCTTCTTCATTCCTTTTATCGAGCATAATGATGTGAATCGAGGTTTAATGAGTTCGAATATACAACGCCAAGTAGTTTCACTTTCTTGATCCGATAAGTGCATTGTTGGAACTATGTTGGAATGCCTAGCGGCTCTAAATTCAGGAGTTACCGCTCCAGCTGATCACGAGAGAAAGGTCATTTATACCAACACTAACGAGATCTTTTGATTGGCCAATGGAGATAGTTTAAGCATTCCATTACTTATGTATCAAAGTTGAGTCTTATGTGCACAAGCCTATATTACGTATAGTCTTTTTCTCACTAACTCTTCTATTTCCCTAGTTAAAAAGAAAATTTAAGACTTGATGACCACATTTCGATTGTTTCTAACTACTTTCCTTTTTGCAACTTCTTAATGTACCACAATCCCGCTAGCAGCCCCAAGAGTTGAAGAATTACATCCTGCATTGATTTATCGAAACAGTCCCCACTGTATTTGGCCCAAAAAAAAAAAATTTTTTTTTTGTTGATACCATATAATAGATTTATAGGGCGATAGTTGTGAATCCTTTTTGAAGTTCTTTCTGACTAGGGTTGTTACGTAAGTAGGAAGGCAATCGGATTTTTTCTTTCCTCTTGATTTCATCTTAAATATAGAAAATGAATTGATTAGTTTTAGCTTAATTAAACATTTTTTAATTGAAAATGGTGTTTGGCTACGCCAAATGAAAAATGCTTATTTAAGATCATCTTGAGTAAAAAAATATTTGTCAAGTGTAAATGTTAGTTATACAATACGTGCAATATTTTATAGTGCGCCAATATAATATTTGCATTACCTAACCATTAAAAAAAATTTATAATGAGAACGATTTTGCAAAATATTTTAAATAATTGCCTTTTTTTTTTAGGTTAAATCCTATGCTACTTACGATCCGCTAGGTTGCAACTCGCTCCTCCTCCTCCTCCTCCTCCTCTTCTTCACTGCGTCCAGTTTCAGTTTCATTATTTTAGCATCGTTGTTCAATTGAAGAAGAGGAGGTCAAGAGCAGTCCGCAGCCACGGCGTCCTCGAAGGTGCAGAGAATCATGACCCCGCCCGTTGTACCTTCTCTCAACTCACCCATAATCTCTCTCTCTCTCTCTCTCTCTTTGGTTTTTCGGGTGTTTTGAGCTCTCTGGTCTTCGTTTGTACGAAGCAATGACGTATGTTGTTTTTTTTTTTCTCCCTTTGTTTCAGAATATGATCATCAAGTTTCTTCAGAGTGTAAGTACCGTGTCACTGCCGACTGTTTCCGCCCAAACCTTCTGAACAGTGCTCACCTTCTCGATTGGGGCTTTCGTACTGTTGCCGTAACCCTCTGCAATCTGCGTAGCTACCCAAGAGATCAATGGCCGGCGGCAGAAAGAGACCATACCGGGATTTCCATCGTGCTGGTTCTCGTTCCCCACCGTCAAGTTCGCCCATCGACAAGAAGCACCGTGTCTCTCTAAATTCAAGCTCAAAATCAAAACCTCCCACGTACCCCCGTCCTTATTATCAAGGCCATCGTATCACCTCAAAACAAGAATTGGCCAAGCAGCAAACTTTCAATTCATACCTCGACATCCCCAATTTGCCAACCAAGATCAGGGTTTTGTGCGAAATCATCGCCAACACCCCCTCCCTTGTCGTCGAGAAGGTCCTCGAAGATTCCGGCATTCGAGTCCGGCAAGAAGATGTCGAGGAGGTGCTCAAGTTGACCTACGGCTTCCCGGGCTCCGCCAGCAATTTCTTCAGGTGGTCCGGGCACCAGCTCAAGGACGACCACAGCCCGTACGCTTGGAATTTGGTTGTCGACATGTTGGGTAAGAACTCTCTGTTTGATGCAATGTGGGATGCTGTGAAGTCGGTGCATAGGAAAGGGCTGCTTTCGCTCGCCACTTTCGCTTCCATTTTCAGTAGCTATGTGATTGCTGGTAGCTTGCAAGAAGCTATTATGACTTTCGAAGTGATGGACCAATATGGCATGCCGCCTGATGTTGCAGCATTGAATTCGCTGTTTAGTGCGATTTGTAGGGACGGTAAGACTCTGGATGCAGTGGACTTCTTATGGATTGTGAAGGAGAGGACTAGGCCGGACGCGGATACGTATGCCATATTGTTGGAAGGTTGGGAGAATGAAGGGAATGTGACTGGTGCTAGGCGGACTTTCACTGAGATGGTGAGAGAAATTGGTTGGGATCCGGCCAACGTGCCTGCCTATAGCTCGTTCTTGTGTACTTTGCTGAAGGGTCCTGGTGGGATATGTGAAGCATTGAAATATATGTGGACGATGAGCGATCACCGGTGTTATCCAGGTATGAAGTTCTTTCGGAGCGCATTGGAGGAGTGTACAAAGCGTAATGATTCTAAAGGAGCCGACTTTCTATGGGAAGCTATGGTAGGAAGAATTGGGTGTAGACCAGATACGGAAATGTATAATTTGATGATAGCTTTACAATGTCACACCGACCACATCGATGTAGCCGAGAGGCTGTTGGATGAAATGGTCTACAATGGGACATTTCCAGACGACAGAACCTGCAATATTTTGCTTCAGTTCTTGATCAAATGTAGGAAACTAAAGGAGGCCTCGAGGGTGTTTACAGAGATGGTGAAAAATGAATGCGTGCCGAGCCTGGCCAATTGCAATGCAGCTGCCAGTATGTTTACAGATGCGCGAGACCATGGCTCGGCTACGAAGGTTTGGAAGTGGATGGTCGAGTACTACAGGTCCGGTTTGGATGAGACTGGAAATACTTTGATCGCGGGGCTTCTTGATCTGGACAGGCTCCCTGAAGCAGTCAAATATGCCGAGTACTTGGGCGAAAGAGGAATCAAATTGTCCTCTTCCACATTGTCAAGATTGAAACTGAGCCTTTCCAAGGCCAGGAAGTTACATGTGTATGATGAACTTTTGAGGAAGTGGAGAAGTCCTTGTGCAGCTTAACAATTAATTCAAGTCTTCGTGTTTAGAGGTGGCATTTTCGGATTGGCCATATTTTGAATCTAGTCAAGTGTGTAGCGTGTCAAGGAATCAGTTTAGTTCGTATTCTCAATAAAATTGAATCGAATAGTTAGACACTTGAACCAATAACTTGATCCGGTTCGATTCGGTTTGGTCCAATTTTTTGTTTTTCTTTTTTTGGTATTTTTGCTTTTATTGAAGCAGCAAAAAAGCAAACAGACCTTCTCACGGAAACTCCATTTTCAACAGGCCCTCCTCTCTCTCTCTCTACTCTCACTCTCTCGTCTGTTGAAGAAGATGGATCGCCATGTCCTAAACCCGATTGGACTGTCCATTACTCGCCTCAAATGATACTGTTCACTCTTGCGGCTCCCTCGGAGGCCTCCGACACGATCTATGACCAACTCCGGACCTACGGCCTCCTCCCCAAGGGCATAGTATCAATCCTGCCATCGGCCAATTTGGAGTCGGCTTGACACAGTCTTTCCAATGCCAGGTTCGAGAATGAGGTCCATTACGACCTCGATGTTACCAGAACCCTTCAGCTCGACGAGATCAACGGGCTGTCTGGCGTCTCCGCCTAGGAGCTCTTCCTCTGGTTCCCCGTAAGGGACATCCCCGTCGACGTTGTTGGAGTTGGCGAATACTTCGGAGACCCTTATTTCTCACACCGGGTACACCCACGTGAGCTTAGGGAAACTGAAGTGTTACCCAACGACATGTGACCCATGCGCGCGTGATGCGGGGGTTCTGGGGCAGCGCCCTCGACACGGGTGTCTCGTTGCCCGGTCGGCGGGCAGGGGTTCGGGGGCAGCGCCTCCCAACGGGGGTTCCGTTGCTCGGTCGGCGGACAGCTGCCCCACTTGCCGGTGAGCAAGTGGAGGTTCGGGGGCAGCGTCCTCGAAACCTCTACAGATTTGGGCTTTTATTTAAGTTGGCCCGTATGATTGGAATTAAGAGGTTTTAGGTTTTTTAGACCGTTTTTGGGGCATATATATTTTGCTTGGTTTTATCATTGTATTGGTAAGAATTGGTCAGAATCGACAAAAATAGTGAAATCTCTTTGCAAGACGTAGCCCTAATCTTGGAGTGAACCCGGGTAATCTCGTGCGTCATTCCAATTTTTCTTGATTCTCTGTGTGATTATCTGATTCGGTTTCGATAAATCCCTTCAATTGGTATCAGAGCCTTGTGTTAAAGAGATTAGGGTTTATCGGAGATGTCGGGAGGGTCACGGATTGAGATCGAAAAATTCGATGGGACGCAATTCGATCCGTGGAAGATGAAGATGGAAGATCTACTTTGCGATCGAGATCTTTGGTCGGCAATCGAAACGGAAAGTCCCGTTGCTGCGAATCCTGGTGTCGTGATAAAGGAATCAAGCAAGGAAGCGGGGAAGGATGACGACACGTCTTCCAAAAGGGCGGATCCAAAGGAGATTGAAGACTGGGATCGGATTGATCGGAAAGCAAAGGGTTTGATTCAACTTTGTCTCACGGACTCGATTCTGACGAACGTGATGAGCGAACCTACAGCCAAAGATTTGTGGCAGAAGCTGGTCGCTGTATCAAAGTAAGTCATTGGTTAATAAGCTATTTTTGAGAAAAAAGCTGTATAATCTTCGGATGCATGAGGGCGACTCATTTTCTGCACATCCGTATAGCTTTAACACGGTGATTAGTTAACTCGTATCAATTGGTGTTAAGTCCGAGGATGATGATAAGGCGATAACACTACTTTGTTCACTGTCGAATTCATGGGATAACTTGATTGTGGTGATTGGTGGTGGGGATAAGGAATTATCATATGAAATTGTGTGTTCTGCTTTGTTATCGAAGGAGACACGAAGAAAGGGATCGGGAAATTCCGGTAAAAAGGCATTGGCGGCTAGAGGAAGGCCAGCAGAGAAGACTCTGAATCGAAAAGGGTCCAGGTCCAAATCTCGTGGGCGATCGAAGAGTAGGGAGAGGAGGGTACAGTGTTGGAGATGTGAAGAATGAGGCCATGTGAAGCGAGACTATAAAAACAAGCCGGTTTTTAAGAAAGAAGCTAAATCACCTGAATCATCCTCCGGTAAAAAGGAGGTCGATGCAGGAGATACGTATTTGGCTACTGCATGTATGGCGCAATCGGACAAGGATATCTGGTTGATCGATATCGGTGCTTCATATCACATGACGCCTCATAGACACCGGTTTTGTGAATATGAGCAATATAATGGGGGGATGTCATGCTCGAAGATGATACTGCAGTTCGGATTATCGGGCGTGGCATGGTGAAACCGAGGATGAGTAATGGCACCGTGAAGACTATTCCGGACGTGATGCACATACCCTTGATGAGTAGAAATCTGTTATCGGTCGGTACGATGGCCGATTCGGGGGTTACTTTTAGTCGTGATAAAGATTCGTGCAAGATGACTCGAGGTTCTATTGTGATTGCACGAGGAGTCCGTTATGGGACATTGTGCAAGCTGCTCGGGGAAACAAGAATCGTTGGTAGCGGGTTTGTTTATGAAAAGACCAAGGAAGATGGACATGATATGTCCATGTTGTGGCATCAAAGGTTAGGGCACATCGGTGAGAAGGGGCCGTCGACCTTAGCTTCGAGTCGGATGGTAGAAGGAGTTCCAAAATGCTCTATGGGTTTCGGGTTCCGTGAACACCGTATTCATGGAAAACAGAACCGAGTTAGCTTCCAACACACCGGTACGAGAGCAGCTGAGGTTTTCGAGCTGATTCACGACGACGTTTTTGAACCTACTCCGACTCCATCTATTGGAGGATCCAGGTACTATGTATCATTCATAGATGATTTTTCGAGATATAGTTGGATTTATTTTATTAAGAGTAAATCGGATGTATTCGAGAAATTTCGTGAATTTAATGCTTTGGTTGAAAATCAATTGGGCGGGAAGATCAAGGTCCTTCGTACGGATAACGGAGGTGAATTCTGTTCGGAAAAGTTCGAGTAATTTTGTGTGGATAATGGTATTGCAAGGCAGAAGACAACTCCATATACACCCCCAACAGAATGGGGTGGCCGACGTGGTAAATCGGTCACTCATAGAAAAGGCGAGATGCATGCTGAGTTGGGCAGGTTTGGAAACGGAATTTTGGGCGGAAGCCGTAGCCACGGCCTATTATTTGAACAAACCGGTCACCGACCTCATCGGTGAAGGATCGTACACCATATGAGGCAGTGTTTGGGAAAAAGCCGAGTCTATCACATGTTCGGGTGTTCGGGTGTGATGCATATGTTTATGTACCCAAGGAGAAATGGGGTAAGCTTGACAATAAGTCTAAGAAGAACATATTTGTCGGATACAAGGAAGGGGTCAAGGGCTATAAGCTGTGAAATCCAGAATCAAAGACCATTGTATACAGCGGGGATGTCGTATTTCGTGAATCACAATCCCAGGTTGGCACACGTAAAGGGGATGAGCCCAAAAAAGTGGTAGTACTTGAAGAAAGTCCTAAAACTGAAACTATGGAGATGGTTCATAAGGCACGCCAGTAGAATCCGATTCTGAATCGGAGCAAGGGGACTCGATTAATGAAGTCGAGGATGTAGATTCGGATGAAGACTCGGATACAGATAGCATGCCGGCTCTCGGGAGATCGATGTGGGAAAGAAAGGTACCACTTCGATACTCCCTTAGTGCTTTGAGTACGTTTTATGCTTTGAGCATTATAGGAGATGATCCTAGTTACGTAAAAGAGGCAAGATCCATGGATGATGCGAATCAGTGGGAGCTCGTAATGATAGATGAGGTGCAGTTGCTTGATAAAAATGAAACCTGGAGCTTGTGTAAATTGCCTAAGGATAGAAAGGCAATTAGTTGTAAATGAGTGTTCAAGCGAAAGCTGAAACCGGATGAGACTACAGAGAAGTACAAGGCTAGGCTTGTAGCCAAGGGGTACTCTCGGATCGAGGGTGTTGATTATGACGAGAGTTTCTCTCCCGTGGCGAAGTTAATATCGATACGGTTTGTTTTGTCCGTAGCAGCTGCATATGATCTTGAGGTAGAACGGATAGATGTCAAGACAACTTTCCTTCATGGGGACTTGGATGAGGAGATATGTATGAGGCAACCAGAAGGCTTTGAAGTAAAAGGAAAAGAGAATCTAGTGTGCAAATTAAAAAAGTCCTTATATGGGCTGAAGCAGTCACCGAGGATGTGGTACCAGAAGTTTGACACGTATATGCTCCAACTTGATTTTGTGCGTTCAAATTCTGACCATTGTGTTTATGTGAAGAGGACGGGCAATCGGTTTGTCATTCTCACGCTATATGTGGATGATATGTTGTTGATCGGAAATAGCGTGAAGATGGAGAAGTCGGTGAAGAGTTTGTTTGCTAAAAAGTTCGAAATGAAAGACTTAGGGCCCGTAAATTTTATTTTGGGCATGCAGATTAGGAGGGATCGTGAGAAACGGAAGTCGTGGCTAGGGCAGGAGAAATACATCAAAGAAATTTTGAAGAAATTCAATATGATAGACTGCAAGCCTGTTGGTACCCCTATACCTTTAGGGACCAAGTTATCTGCGGAACACCGTCCCAAAACGGATGAGGAAGTTGAGGAGATGGCCCGAGTTCCATACGTGAGTGCAGTGGGTAGCTTGATGTATGCTATGGTGTGCACTCGTCCGGATATAGCCCAAGCAGTGGGAGTCTTGAGCCGATATATGTCTAACCCAAGTAGAGAACACTAGAATGCGATCAAAAGAGTTTTCAGGTATCTTCGTGGAATTTTGAATTTTTCTTTATGTTTTGAAGGTACAGGGAATGGAAACATGCTTGATATTATAGGCCATTTATATGCAGATTGGGGTGGAGATATTGATAGTAGACGGTCCACTAGCGGGTTTGTTTTCACATTGTTTAGTGCTGCGTTGAGTTGGATGAGTAGGAGGCAAAGCGTGGTAGCGCTTTCTTCTACGTAGGCTGAGTATATGGTTCTTACTCATGCTGGAAAAGAGGCCGTATGGTTACGGCGGTTGTGCTCGGAGCTCGGTTTTGAGCAAGGTGTTGTAGATGTGAGATGTGATAATCAAAAGGCTATTTATTTGGCCAAGAATCCGGCGTTTCACTCACGCATAAAGCACATTGATATTCAATATCATTTCATCGTAGAAAAAGTGGAGAAGAATGCGGTTCGACTTGTAAAGGTCGACACGGTAGAAAATAGTTCAGACTTCCTTACTAAAGCCGTCACAAGTGCGAAGTTTGAATGGTGCTCTACTGCGATTGGATTGAAGAAGAATGATATTGGTAGGGCTCTTATTTGCGCGAAGTATCCACCAAGTGGGAGAATGTTGAAGTTGGCGAATACTTCGGAGACCCTTGTTTCTCACACCGGGTATGCCCACGTGAGTTTAGGAAAACTGAAGTGTTACCCAATGACATGTGACCCCTACGCAAGGGATGCGAGGGTTCGGGGGCAGCGCCTCCCGACGAGGGTTCCGCTGCTCGATCGACGGACGGCTACCCCGCTCGCCGGTAAGCGGGCAGGGGCAGCCCCCCCGAAACCTCTACGGGTTTGGGCTTTTATTTAAGCTGGCCCGTATAGTTGAAATTAAGAAGTTTTAGGTTTTTTAGCCCGTTTTTGGGGCATATATATTTTGCTCGGTTTTATCATTGTATTTGTAAGAATTGGCTGTAACCGACAAAAATAGTGAAATCTCTTTGCAGGACATAGCCCTAATCTTGGGGTGAACTTGGGTAATCTCAGGGTGAATTTGGGTAATCTCGTGCATCATTCCAATTTTTTTTTATTCTCTGTGTAATCGTTTGATTCGGTTTCGATAAATCCCTTCGGACACCCCTAGTACTTTTTTACTTTTATGTGTCGTTAAAGATCTTTGAGTGGTTTACTGTTTTTATATTTTGAGGTTCAATTTGGTCATAACTGCTGAATCGATATAATCCGAATTGAAAAAAGACACGTGGTTTTTTCCATTATCCGAATCAAAAAATAAACTGAAATGAAAATGCACGAAATTTTGGTTCAGTTTTCGGTTCGATTTTCGGTAAAATTATGACATCCCAAACTGAATATTCTGTGCCTCCAATTCTTCCGTCCTTACTAAGACTCAAGTGCGAATCGTTGAGCCTTCTTGGTCGCAAGAACCATCCTCCTTGGCGGTGTCGACAATGTTAATCTGGATAACTGTGTCATCGATGTGCACAATAGCTCGTTGAAGAGGGAGTCACTCCTTGTCTTTAGGAACAACAGTGCAGACCATCGTCAGAAGCCGTGACTTCCTCTCGAACGAGGTTGCTATGAAACGACGCGTTCGAAGTGCACCTCCAGACTTGCCCGTCTTCGCTTCCCACCTCCTGTTGCAGCTACTGATTCTCCGCTGAAACCTTGGTGGTCTTGGACACGCTCGAGCTGCGCTAGTCGAAGGACACCTTCTTCTTCTGGCTCTTCAATTAAAAAACAAAAATGGTGACTCTTCCAAACCAAAATATTGCTTGAAAGTATTAATTAGAAACACATTTGACATTCATCTGTGCACTATCGGTTTGATGTAGCAATTGCTTTAACCGATCTGCCAGTATAAAAAATGAAAACCCTTTTTTTCAAATTACTTCTTACAATTGTGTTTATCATGTGAGCCAAACCGCAAAAGCATGATGCTCGGCTAAAGCCATTTGCTGAATCAAGCAATTCATTTGCTTTCTGATATTGAAGCGCATCTTAGGTCTTTATATGGGTAAAATAATTCCACTGATGAAATTTATTTTGATGCCCATAAAGTGCTTATGGCCAACAAAATCTGACTACCTTAGTATTTCTCTCATAATTATAATAATTTTTTGCTTTCAATCTTTCGATAAGACATGCATTTTCTTGAAAAAAATACTTTGGATAAAATGCTTGGCTCAAATTACACCTGCAAATCAATTAAAAGTACAGTTTTCCGTGTTTTCCAATTTGGTTCATGACTATCTGGTAGAAAATAATTAGTCCGAGGTATTATATATAATCGCGGTCAATGACTGAAAATATCAATTGAGCCTATGCCATGAATTTAGAAAGTTTAGGTAGAAAGCACAAAATGTAAGAGTAAATATAATAACTCCCATATTTTAGGGACTATGAATTCTGTCTATTTATTATATATCCAATGGACTCCAAGTACATAACAGGTAAATGATAAGTAAGTGCAAAGTTGATAAATTTAAAGGGGAATAAGTTAAAATTCAAAAATCACTGCTCCGCTTTTTGTAACTATCTTTAAGTCTATTGAATGAGATTATTCCCTTTACTATTATTTCTCATGAAACTCATATTTCTAGTTACAAGCATTATTATGATAGTCTAGGTTTATTCACCCTTTGCAGCTAATAAAGCTACAAAGGTTGAAAGCCATTACCATTGAAAGATGTCAATTAATACGCAAAGTCTTTGGCCTAGAAGGATTGACAGCCAGTGGGAAGGTCAATATTCTTTCCCCATTGAGAGAATTTACTTTGAGTGACTCACTATATCTAGGTCACATATGGAACAAAAATCCATGAAGAACATTGTATTTTCAAAACTTAAAACTTAGGGACACTGAAGGTGCAAAACTATGAGAACCTAAGGTTTCTTCTTTCTTCTTCCATGGCTAAAGCATTTGGGAAAATAAAAGAAAGAGAAATGGCGAGTTGTAAATTGATGGACGAAATTCTTGAAGTGCAATAAGAAGAATCAAGAAGCTGAAACCACTGACCCTTTAGAGTTCCCTTTGTTAACTTCCTTGTCCCTTGAGGAATTGCCAAATCTCAAAACATTCTCTTATGGAAAGTACTGTATTCACTCTTCATCCTTAATAATTGCATAAATTGATATCGACATTTATGTATTTTACATATACTATGCCCCCTTGACAAATGCATAAAATTATAAATTTGTTCTTACCTCTCACATGCTTCAATACTTAAAATTTAGTATTTTCTAATTTAGAACAACCGTCCTAGAATAATTCAAGATCATGAAGTATTCTTTTCTTCCCATGGGTATCCACACAATTTCTTTGTTGAGTGTATCTCTACCAATACTTTTTTTTACATATAGTGACTTTACTTGATCTTTTAAATATCAATTGTTTTTTTGCACACACCCAACAATTATGTGCCTTTGCTAGTGTAAATAAATAAAGTCAGTCCTAGAAAATTTTCTTAATACAAGATTTCCATGTGGATGTTAAGAAAGCCCAAAATGTAAATTTAGAAACCATATGTTCTTCCATATAGACTGTATAATTCTCAAGCATTATTAATAGAGATAGTGACAGATGATAGACTATAAGGATTTTATACATGAGTTACTTATTCATAGTTCAATGAAGATAGACTCTTTTTGAACTTTTTTTTTAAGAAATTGTTATATGAGTTCCTTTAAGGCACTTGTTAAGTAAGTAATTAGTGAAAAATTGTATTGTCGATGCATTAACAGTTTTTTTCAAGGGCATAATCAGTATCTTTTTAAATATTGAAACTTTTCGTAGTATGCTTACCAAGATCTTTTTCTTAGTAACATTGTACGAAAGAATCCAATGTCATTAAAATTCGGATTAGTAGTAAAATTCAAAATTATGTAATTTATTTGGAGTAATATTTGGGTTGGCTTTGTTTCTCCTTAAGTTTTCCCTTCCAACCAGGTTGGGGCTTCCTGCAATCTAATGAGCACCAAGTCATATCTCCCTTGTAAATTCCTACGTTCTCATGTTATTTTCCGGTTCACCAAAATTTTCAAAATAATTGCGAACTTGAGAAAATTGTTAATCAATGCACTATGACTAGAATACCCTCTGTTTGGAAAAAAGAAAAAGAAAAAAGAAAAAAAGTTTTATATAAAGAACTTTTTTTTCTTCGTTTCAATGCCAATCAAGTTTTAAAAACAGGTGATTTTTCAGATTTTGGACGCATTCAAATCGTAAAAGCCGAATTCTATTAGGTCTTCATGTAGAGTTGGGACTCTTACCTCAACTAAACCCTAATCGCCATCTTATTCCCCATGGTTTTGCTCGTCAATCATGGAAGTATGCCATGGTCCTCCGGTTCCTCCAAGCGAGAAAACCTTTTGTGTTTCCCCAGCTACTTCAAATGGTATGCCCGCGACAAAGAATTCGGAGCGTAAACAGAGATTGGTAATTCGTTTCAAAAGGCAAAATGCGGACAGCGACGGTAGTACTGCTGGAATTAACCCAAGTCCAGTGGACAAGGCCGAAGAAATGGAAAGCAAGAAGGAGATTCCGAAGAGGATAAAGAAGTTTCCGGTGGCGCTATCGAGGGAAGAAATCGAAGGGGATCTGGCATTATTGACAGGTGGGAAGATACCGAGAATGAAGCAGAAGAGACCAAGGAGCGTGCATCAACATAACGACCATCTTTTCCCAGGTGCGCACTTGGGTTCAATTAGGGCAAAGAATTACAATGTCCCCTAGTAGATCCGAGAAGACGAATTCGGATTTGTACTGTTTTACGACCATCAATCAAGTGACTAGGGCGCAATAGATCTCTTCAAATATAGAAAATTCTGAGTTGCTCTTTGACTTTGGAGATAGATATTTTGCGCTAAATATCAAAAGCTATTTGATCTGTCCACTTTCTTTTTTTTTCTTTCCAATTGTGTTCTTGTTTATTTTGATTTGAAATTTTTGAAAAAAATTAGTTTTTGGAAAAAACTCAATCTGATATTTCTATTACTAACTACGTGCATGAGAGCATGACAATCTGCATCATGACAAGATGCCTTCCCCTCCATAGTCTCTCAATACTTCGAGCCGACATATTCCATTAAGCTAAACTTTCCAAACAAGTACTTCAGGTGTAATCAGTTGAGGGGGAAGATGATCCAAAACGACCTAAATCTTTTGTAGAGCCAAAAATTCAGTTCAAAACTTTACAATTTGGTTAATATTGTGCTAAACTTTTTTACTATTTTTCAATGTAATTCATTCGGTCAATTTCAGAATGAAATTGCTAACATAGTAGTTCAGTCAACATCGGCTATCCTACGTGGCACGGCTAGTAAATTTAATTTGTCGATAAGAAAGTCAAATGAAAGTCGATAAAAATAAGAAAAATTGGTAATTTGTACACTAAAAATATATAGTAATTCATAAAAATATCGTTAAGTTACAAACAAATTACTAAAAAATAAGTAATTGGAAACTTTTGTTTACCAATAGATTTTTTTTAAGCTTATCGACTTTCAAAAATCTACTAGTACGGATGCTTCTTTTGTCTACTAAATAGTCCACACTTTATACATATTAAAATACATTGTCAATTATTTGTAGCATCAAAAAAGGATTTTCTTTTGTTTTGCGAGGAGTCATCAGTTCGAGCTTAATTATCTATATGGATTCAAATTTATTATTATTATTTTAATAATTCAAATTTATTATTATTTGGCCCATCTTACGGTCCAAGACCTTTTCGAAGTCAAAATGGACATAATCTGCGAAATGGTCGTCCTTGATCCAATGGGAGATTGGCTAGGACGGGGTGCACGATAATCGTCGTACCCCCATTGGCGAAGCATCCCTTCAAAAGCTACATTGACCAATTATCATATCAAATAGTTTGATATTTTCATAATTTCCCCTTAAATGAGTATTAATGTCTCTCTAAACCTCAAAATATACTACTACCATAAAAAAAAAGGGTAAAAAAAAATGGAGGGTGCTCTTCCACTTTTACTTTCCGCTAATACCCCTAGCATTTACATGTATTGTCCCTTACCCCAATTCAATCCACACCATCATGAGCAGATAAATCTATTTTCCCATACTCCCTCTTCATCGTTTCTCACACCCTGGAGACACTTTGTGCATGTAAGTGCCAAATCTTTTTCTCTGGGTTGGATGAGGACGAGAAACACCTTATACTGGACCATACACCCTTTTCCACATGTATCCTCCCTATTAGATACCTGGGCGTTCTCCTTTTTACCAAAAGGCTCACACACGCAGACTGTAAGAGTTTAACTGACAAGATCTTTAAGAAAATTGAGTGTTGGGGCATGAAGCACATTAGTTACATAGGGTGTCTACAATTAGTCAAATCGGTCATTATTTCTATATGCACCTATTGGACGTAAATATTCCTACTTCCAAGGCAGACTATTTACAAGGTTGAGAAGATGATTAGGCATTTCTTTTGGGCTAGCAATACAGTAAATCAGGGTTCACACAAGGTTGCATGGCAAGTAGTTTGCTCATCTAAAAGACAGATTATCGATTTGAACATATGGAACAAAGTATTGTTAGGCCGCATGCTGTGGAACCTCATCAATCATCCATTCCTTTGGAGTATATGGGTTCACAACATCAAATGCATATGCACCCCATTTATGTAGCTTGACATTAAGGGCAATATGGCTTGGAGTTGGCGATGTCTCCTTAAATTGCGACCTGTTCTAGCTCAATGTATATTTGTCGAGATACAAATGACGAGCTTAGACAAGTGAGACCCCTAGTAGCATGGTATAACTTAATTTAGACCAGCGGCATTAGTAAACACAGTTTTATTGATTGGCTAGTATATAGAGATAGATTACTAGCAGTTCGGATCATCTCACAATGGCTACCTACAGCAGATACCCAATGTGATTTCTGCAGGGCTAGCATAGAAGACAGATCACATTTGTTCTTCTAGTGTGAATGGACAAGCTGCATATGGCACCGTATCCTAGCTCAACATGGGATAAGGTGCCCTTTAGGAGGATGGAATGAGGAACTCCAATGGATGATTAGTGCATTAAAGGGCAAAGGCTTGGCGGCTAGACTTCTCAAGTTATCCTTCATAGCAACCGTATATTGCATTTGCATGGAGCGCAATGTGAGATGGTTTCATAACAAGTCAGCTGACTTCCATATTAATTTGGTTAAGGTGTGTAAAAATGTAAGAGGTCGAGCTTCGTTTTATCAAAATATGAGACCTTCCCCGACGAATGTTGTCTTGGCTACTATATGGAGACTTCCTACCTCCATCTTTTCGAATTATTAGCTTCCTTTGTAATGTTGGGGGATGCCTCTAAAGTGCTGTACTTCATCTATTTTATGATACTTATATTTTCCACCAAAAAGAAAAAAAAAGAAATGCATTTTATATAGTTTATTCATGACAGTTACCAACCATATCTTTACAAACCATATCATTGCATTCTGTATTGTGTTGTCGCATCTAACATGACTTTAATTTGACAAATAAGCCTTTAATTTGCAAAAATAAAGATAAAAAGAATTTACACAGTCAACACATGCCTTAAGGGAATTCACGTTTCAAAAACTAGTTGTGCATTCTTAGTCTCCTTTGTTTCAATATTCTGACTTATTTGCATAAATTAACTTAATCACCATTGTATTTATTTCTTTCCTCTCGTAATTGCCAGTAAATTTGTTATATTTTGAGTCAATGATGCTTTAATAAAAGGGAAAATTAACAAAAAAAGTTTTAAACCTATTGCAATTTTGCTAATTCAGTCCTAATTTTTTTTTTTGCCAATTGAGTCCTAAACCTTTTTCAATTGTACTAATTCATTCCATTTGGTTGGCCAGCACCGATGTGGTGTCGTTGGCAGTGACATGCCAAATTTTTTTTTAAAATTTTAATTTTTTTATTCTTTTAAAAATTTTTTTTCTTACTTGTTTTTCTTTTTTCTTTTTTTTGGGGTTAGGGCTAGTAGGAAGGCCGGCAACCTCCACCAGCCTCTAGGTGAGGGCTTGTATGCCCTCGTTGGCTGCTGCCGAGGTCGTGGCCCTCACCCAGGTGCTAGCGGAGTCGCCAACAGCCTTCCTACCGACCCAAGCCCAAAAAATAAAAAGAAAAAAGTCATAAGAATTATTAAATAATTAGAAAAATATTAAAATATTTTTACGTCACCGCCCGCTGGCCAAATGGATTGAATTAGCACAATTTCAAAAAGGTTGAGAACTTTTTTTTTGTTAATTTTCTCTTTAACAAAAGAATTGTTTAATTTTTGTATTCGATAATTTTGATTTATCTGCCTACAATTTTGAACTTTGAAGTGTTAAATCTTATAGAATCTAGCTCTTTAAAAAAATAATTATCTATCTGTATTATTGCAAAATTGATTTGGATATATTTTCTTTCAAAATGCTAAAGTGATAATACCACCATAAATATAATAACCTATTTGTAATGCATGATATTTATTTGTGGTTTTTATACAAATGAAGAAAGTAAGAGAGTGAATAATGTAACGGAGAGAGGAGGAGGCAACGTGGCTTCCAGGGCTGAGTCAAACACGCTCCCAACAGAATCTGTTTTCCTGGCAGAACCAAAAAAAAATCTCGCTCTTGAGCTTTCTCTCCATAACTGCTCACACGAGAGGACCTCCACGAGGTAGAGGAGCTGGGAGATGTCCGGCGGACGGGGCTGGACCAGGGCAGAGGAGCACGGGAAGTAGACGCTGAAAGAGCGGCTGAATGCCGTCTTCTGTGAGGAGTTGGGCAGCTTGATGATGGTGGCTTCGGCGATTTCTTGGAAATGCCTCCATGCTCTCTGCTCCACTTCTCCGGCGAAAATCCCCCTCTGCTGCGCCTCTTCAATGATTCCATTCTCCACCAACATCATCCCAGTCCGTCTGCCTTGGCTTGTTCCCCTCCCCATCGGCGACACGAGTCTCCCATCTCTGTGGTCGAACCAAGGTAATGATCTGAGCATTGCAGCTATCTCCAAGGGTCTCGAGTTTGATCTGTCGTTCATCAAACCGAGTAGGAACACTTGTTTCTATTCGTGTTGTTTATCTGGCTGTAAGTTCACATCCACACGTTCACGTTAAGATGATCAATTGATCATCCAGATTGGTTGAGGCAATGCCAACAAACACATCTGCTGTTTTCAAGATGGAATGCTAGCATCAATCTCACTAGGATGTTAGTAATAGCATAGCAACTTATCACCATTAGAATGGTTGCTGCATTCCCTTTGGGATTTTGTTACTCTGCTGAAACATTGAAAGGAACACTTGAATTCGAACTGATTGTGCAATATATTATTAGGAAGATTCGTTTCCCTTTTGGATTTGACTCGAAGAACTTACATAAATCAGGTCCTGAATTTCTTTGAATCCTCCTAACCTTGGCTGCGGTCGTAGTCTGAGCCTTTATAATGATTATATTTTCTGTTTTGTCGTGGCATGACACCTTCGTTGAAATCGCTCAGGGAAAGGTTTGCTCGAACCACCTAATTACACGAAGCTCAAATCTTGTTCCAGCATGAACAATCAATGCAAATTGGTCTACTATTGTGGAATAAGATTTGAGCTTCGTATGATCAGGTAGTTCGAGGATGTGAAGGAAACCTTTCCCTGAGCGATTTGAATGAAGGAATCATGCCACGACATAGCAGAGCATATAGTTTTTATGAAGGCTCAGATGACCGACACCAGCCAAGATCATAAGGATTCAAAGAAATTCAGGATGATGGCCCTGGAAAGCCAAGAACAAGCCGCAAGCAAATTTGGTGGCCCCAATAGGGAGTATGGCCCTAAACCATCCAATGCTCAAGCTATGATGTTCAACAGACCACCCAAGAGATGGACTTGGGGAAAATGCCAGAGGATGGTCGTCACGCCAGTGGAGGCTCTCAATATCAATACAAGTTGAGAGGACAGATCCTACTTACTTACACTGTTCCATGAACTTACTTAAACTGTTCCATGAGCTCTGACCTGTAGACATGTGAGCACTTGCTATTTGGATATAAAGATAGACCAGATCTAGGAAAGGAAAAAAGCACATCATGTTTCGTTTTGTCTATGTTGCTGATTTGAGTAAGTGTAGTTTGAGGTGTTCTAATAAATGTCATCGCCGGTTTAGCAATGTGCAAGATTGGAACTACAAAAGACTCAATGTAGGAGGGGTCTTTCTTGTGATCTTAATCTTATAGGAACTGTGGCTTGCTGCAATTTTTTGGTTGGAAAATTAGGGAGCTAGGGTCGTTCTTCATAATGCTTAGAAGAGTTCCTCTAGTAGTCTTTTTCCAGTGCGGTCGGTGTGTATGATTCTAATTGTTTCGTACTCTCTATAGAAAACTGCAACGGATCTTTTCACTTGTACCGTGACATTGTAGTATATGCAACTTCAATATTTCATATTGAGTAGTCTGTTATGCATACTAAGGTGGTAAAATCTTAGAGAAATAACAAAACTAATAACAGACAGGTCTAAAAATGACCACTATAGTTTTCATTGTGCCTTTAGGCTTAGCTAAAACTGTCATCTCTTCTTACGCAAGGATTTTTGCTCGAGCAAACTTGTTTCGCGGCATATTAATCATGACACCCAATAGAAGTAGTAAAGCCGATTTTTGTTTGCCATTGAAATATGGTAAACGAAATTCTTTGACCTACATGTGTATGAAGTGCTCTATTCAACAATCATAACCTGATTTAGTCATCGATAATCCTCACTGGATCACGTAATACTTGGGAGGCCACTAGAAGAAGTGTCGGATTTCAATTCCAATTGGGAATGGAAATCTTCCTGATTGAAATAGATCAATCGATTCCTATGAAAAGAATGAAATGGAAGGAGAAAAACAGGTCCTGTAGCTATACACTATGTATGGAAATCTGCTAACCAATCACATCTTGGTAGAGAATCTCATGTCATTCCCTTGAACTCATTCCTCGTAATGTTTGAAGATTAAGCAATGCAAGGAGTTATTAGTGGGAAGTTATTATTCCCTCCTTAAAAGAAAATTGAGATGGATTCTTGAGAAAGAATTAAAGAGTACAATTAACGACAACCTATGTATACAATCCGGGTGATCTACAGATTTGTTTTGGGCACCAGGGGAAAGAGTTGCCCCTCGGCTGGACTCCTCCCCATTTAAACCATCACCTCGAAAATAGTCTATTTTAACATCGTTGGGATTTATTTTCTTTTTACATTTTTTTGCTTTTCCTTTTTCTTCAATTAAGCTGGCTCGTCTATTAGCTTAAGATAAGAGTGCAACGTCAAGAAATTGAACAATGTTAATGGTAGGAGCGCTTAGGCCCCAAAAAAAAAAAAAAAAACAATGGCAAGAGTGCACAGTAAAAGTCCCATACCTCGGGTAGGGACATGGCCAAGAGGGAGTCCAAGTCCGAGTCCATCAGCATATTTTGTTGGACTCACATTCACTCAAAAACTTAAGCCAATGAGTTATGAACCAACTTTAATATATTAACTGTTCTACACCACACCAATTTCCCGATGTGAAACTTCTTTAACATAACTCACACTTGTATCTTAACCATTAATGTCAGATCGATAAAGATTGTGAAAGTTGGACAAATCAGAGGACTTCATATTTTGCTAAGAAAAATGTAAAAACTCATTTACACAAACCATCCAAGCTAATGGTCACTATGGATTCATCCCTTGTCTGAAAAGAACTAAATGGATTTAAATGTCCTAAGCTACCTGATTTATATGATTCTTATATAGGCATGATCTCCATCCACCTATCAAACTAACATGCATTGTTTGACTATGAAGTTTACTTATATGCATTTGGTTGCCCTTCATATATCATTTTAAACTTTTGGATTGAAAAATTTCCGCTAAGAAATAAAAAAAGAAAAACGAAAGTAAAACTAATCGTATTCGTAGGGCAAGGATCCTTCAATTTGTATTCAAAATTTTCTTTGCTTTATCACTAAATATGCAATTAGTGGATATAGTTAGCAAAACAATTCTTTATATAATTAGTTCGGTACATCTCTATCTGTTTGTAAAATTCCACTAGCATTCAAAACTTAAAATCTCTTTTAGATCCTTAAAATTAAATTAAGCTACTTCCACCCGATTCTATTTAGAAAAGTAAACCTAATCCTACTCCGATTCCACGACGTTTATCCCTGTATAAATAATCCATTCGTTAAGCCTCCAAAATCTTCTACATTAACAGTCTCAATATCTCTCCTACTGATTAGAGATCAAATTCCCTGAGGATTCACCATTCTTCACCGGAAAGTTGTGATGGCCATTCTCGGAAGAAAGCTGCGTTGGCTCACTGAGAAGTTAGGAATCGGCAAGAAACTAGCGAGAAGAGGATGCTTCGCAGTGTACATTGGTGAAGAGAGAGAACATTGTGAGATCCCAGTGAAGTTTTTGCAATGCAGAATGTTGCAAGCGCTGTTGAATTAATGTGGAGATCAGTCGGAGGGGCGCGGGCGCACAGGGCTATGCTTGGATTGCTCACTTGAGTTGCTCAATTGGGTTCTTGAATGGGCCAAGGCCGAAGTTGGAGAGGCCAACCATAATCGTGTGATCAAGAATGATGGGATCATACAAGCCATATGTGTCTAATTCGGTTGTTTAGTATTTTTATTGTAATTCCATAGGACTTGATCTTAGTGTTTGCCATGGATTAGGTTCTAATGTACATCCGAAGGCATGATTTGTAGTTTGAAGGAATGAATGAAGTTTCTTCGCAGGTATTGGCATTGATGTGTTTATTTTGTGATGAATTGCTCGTAAAAATTAGTAGAAGCCAGAATTTTTCACAACCTTTTCTGCAATGGAGATGTTCATCCTAGGTCAAATCCATCTAAAAGCACTTACAAAAGAGATTCCTAATGCGGCTCATATGAGACGATCTTTTTTTTTTTTTCCAGAGGATCGCATGCACATAATGATCTTTGAACAAAAATGTAACGGCCTGGGCCCACCATGCTTCCACTGCGTCACTTGCAAGATATTATCTGTTTTGGACACACAGTCCTCACAGTTTTGTTCTTTCGAGGGTTGCCTATACAACCCTTGGAAAACGCATCTTGCAAGTTTAGAAGGTCTAAGGCCATATAAACCACCCCAAGGTCCACTCCCTAAGCCATGTGGGACAAGGATGTTACATACTCCCCCCCTTAGTGGCACGGTGTCCTCGCTATGCCCTCAGCTGTACTAGCAAGCGCCACCGTGGTCCACACATGCTGTCGGGAGTTGGCTCTGATACCAACCGTAACGGCCTCGGCCCATCACACTTCCACTGCGTCACACTAACCGTAACGACCTAGGCCCACCACGCTTCCACCGAGTCACTTGCAAGATATTGTCCGTTTTGGACACATAGTCCTCACGATTTTGTTCTTCCGAGGACCGCCCATACAACCCTAAAAAAATGCTTCTTGCAAGTCTAAGGAGACCCATTGCCCCCCTTAGCAACACATCGGGGAGTCTAAGGAGACCCATTACCCCCCTTAGCGGCACATCGTCCCCACCATGCCCTCAATGGCACCAGCGTACCAATTGTAACGGCTTGGGCCCACCATGCTTCTACTGCGTCACTTGCAAGATATTGTCCGCTTTGGACACACAGTCCTCACAATTTTGTTCTTCCGAGGGCTGCCCATACAACCCTCGAAAAACGCGTCTTGCAAGTTTAGAAGGTCCAAGGCCATATAAATCATCCCAAGGTCCACTCCCTAAGCCATGTGGGACAAGGATGTCACAAAAAATTTTCATCTTGACACAAGTGGCCTCTAAACAAAAAGATACTATCTTGTTCAAATAGAATGCCTTCATGTATATGTGACAGATAACAATTCTTGTCCCAAGTATTTCAAGCGTAGATACATCGGTGTTCGGATAAATCGTTGTCGCTATAGACTTGGTATAGGATTTTATTGTAAAAATCTTATAAAAATCTTTTCAAGCAGTAATGATTGTATGATTTAATCTAATGGAATTGTTGTTTTTTTTTTTTTTGGTAACCAAGGTGTCCGCACACCCGGTGAGCTTGCGCTCAAACCAGCGGTGAAGCACGACTAGTCCTTGGGGGCAACCGCGGGACCCCACCACCACAGTGCCCGGGTAAGACACTGGCACCAAGAAGTTTTAAACCCGGGACCTCTCGTAAAAGGAACCGAGTGTAAACCAGCGTGGCTACCAGCCGGTGGGTCTAATGGAATTGTTGTTTGTAGCACAAACAGTGTCAAAAGTCAAATTTATCATCCGTCTGTCGGTAGCATGTAGAAAATTCAATTGCAAAACTTGGGCTTGAGATCACATGAATATGAGACTTGAACAAAGAGAGATCATGACGCCTCACCTCGCAAGAAAAACAACACGCGAATTTCATAAATGGGAAATAAGATAGACCAAACAATATGTTAGACGAAAGTCAAATGGGACATGATGAATTGATGTTTGACTGTAATACAGTGTTAGGTACATTGTTTTCTCCGGAGTTTAATTTGTTAAGATTGTCATCACGATTATAGATGTTAGCATAGTACTAAAGGATGTCCAATTATGAAGTTGCGAACTTACGAAAAGTAACGATAGTGGAAAGAAGTCTATACCATCTTTGTGATCAATGTAGGAGTCAACTTCCCTTTCGAGTTCTTTTGCTCCCGCTCAAATTCATTTCCTCTCAATTTAGAAAAGGCAAAACTAGATTGATGCGAGGACTGAATTGAACAAATACAAATACACTAATTCGTTAAGATGGATTATATACGTTACTTTATAAAGATGAAGCACCTGTGATTTTGAAAGTAGTCTTCGTCCCTAATTATGAACTCTTCACCAGCCCTCGGAGGGATTCTGCTTTGCTCCTCCCTTTTTCGCGAACGATGATTTTTTTTTTCAATTTATTCATCTGTTAAGATATATAAGAGATCATTTAAAAAAAATTCTGAATTGTCCATTTTTTGTAAAACTAATTTAGGGTCCGTTTGTTTTACTGAAAATGAATAAATTAGAAAAAAATTTACCGAAGTAAACCGAGATTGCATTTGATGCTTAAACTTTCTCGGTGCAATCTTAATCCTCTAATCACTGGAATCAAAGATTCAACACTTTATTTTTATTGCATTTTTTCTTTCCTTTTTCTTCAAATTAAAAGGCGGTTCTTTTTTTTATTTAAAGATACATTTATTCCTCTATTTTTTGTTTTGTCAAAGTAGAGGGAAAAAGTCCGTATACTAATTGTGTCTATTTTCTAATTTGATTATGGTTGCAATATCAACACTTTTGTCGGGATTGTGTTTTGCCCATGAATAACTACTGCTAATTTATAATCTCTTTCTTACTCGAGAGTTGTAACAAAGAAGTAGGATGTGTTAATTATAGTAAAATCCTCTAATTGATGTAGTCTAATTTAATTATGAACCATCATAAACCTTGTGTCTTGATTTCTATTTCCCGATTTTTCATCTTTACTTCGTTGTGAAAATTACGCCTAATACTAATAACTTTGGATAATGTTAAAAGTCAGTGTGACTAAGATTGCGAAAATCAGATGAACTAGAGGACTAATATTCTCTTATTTTTAGTTTTGGACATCTACATCTGGTTTTAAAATCCGACGGGAGTTCCAAACTTAAAAGATCTTTTGAACCCTTTAAATTATATTAATCTTCTCGATCCCAAATCTAATCAAAAAAGAAAACCTAATCCCACTCTAATTCCACATTTTCTTCTCTTTTCTGGATCCTTTAAATATAATCCATTCGCTAAGCCTCCAAGAATTTGTACATTATTCACAAAGAAGTCACCATTCTCCGGTGCAAAGTTCTAATGAGCGTCCTTAGAAGGAAAACGCTTTGGCTCTTCAAGAAGTTAGGAACAGGCAATAGACTAGCGAGAAGAGGATGCTTCGCAGTGTAGGTCGGCGAAGAGAGAACGGCGCGAGTTCCCAGTGTAGTACTTGAAGTCGATAAAGTTGCAATCGCATGCCGAGACCAATCGGACCAGCTCAAAGGAATCGGCTTGAGTTGCTCGCTTGGGTCGCTCAATTGGGTTCTTGAGCGGGCTAATACCGAAGTAGAAGAGACTAACCATAAGTATACAGTAAAGAGTGATGCAATCATACAAGTACATGCTAATGCATCCATTTCGGTCATTTAGTAATTTCTTTTTTGTGGTATAGGACATGAGCTTAATTTCACCGTTGGATTAGGTTATAATATACATGGCAAGACCTTGTTTTGTAATTTAATGTTCCACTAAGGAATGAATGGAGGGCGTATATAGCTTTTTCTCTGCAGGTTATTGATCTTGATGGGTTTATTTTTGTGATAAATTGCTAGTAAAAAAACTAGTAGAAACCAATATTTTCACAATATTTTGCCCAAGAGATGTTCATCCTATGGTCAAATCCATCTAAAAGAACTGATTCCTAACTGGCGCATGCTATTAGATTTTTTCTATATGATTGAATGCCGAGAGTATTACCAAAAAGAGTTTCATCTTGAAAAGTGTGATCTGTACTCTCTTGTTCGAATGAAATGCCTGCATACTTGACATTCACATATCATTATTACTATAGGGTTTCGTACAAGATTTTAATGTGAAAATCTTTTCAAGCAATAATTATTGTCTGATTTAATACAATAGAAGATTATATATATATATATATATATATATATATATATTTGGTAAAGGTAAGATATATATTGACTTTAACCAAGGCGCAGCTATACAAGAGTAGATAGAAGAGCAGAGGGAGCCCGACACTACAAAAAAGGGGTCTTGCACTCGTGATGACACTAGTCGGTGTCATTAGGAGTGCAAGAGTGTCGTGGGTCCAAAAGAGGGACAAGGGTCCCTATGGAAAAAGAAGGAGGAACGGCCAAAACAGCTCGACCAAAATACAACCAGAAAAGGGAAATGGGACGACCCTCCTATCAGCCAAAAATAGTAGGATCGATGGCCCGGCCGGCTTGTATTCTCCTATTGCGAGGCGTGTCTTCAACATGCTTGAAAGTCAGCGCTTTATCCTTCACAACCTTCTCCGGATGCGTCTTAATGGTAGGTAAATAGAGAGTTTGATTACGGAACAAGATCTAGTTTCTTATCTTCCAAATGATGTGGCAAAGTGCTCCAACGGAGAAACGGGCTATCTGTTGGTGGAAGCTGCGACCACCTATATGCTGCATGGCCCACTGCAAATTATCCCGCCAAGGCCTATTATACCATGCAAGATTGCACTTGGCCGCCCAATATGAAGCAAGATACGCTATGTGGTGGCATCCAAAATATAAATGATCAACACTATCCGGTCTACACCGACAAAAGGCACATGCTGCATCCGAAATCCGGTTGTAACTAATCGGTACCACCCGGGTAGGTAGTCGGTTCCGCATGGCCAGCCATAGATGGAATGAGTGCCTAGGTGCCAGAGAACGATTCCAAATGAAAGCATGCCACTGTACTTCTTGTCCTCTCGGCCTTATGATATTCTAGGCTGAGGCAATGGAGAAGTCACCGGAGGAGTGGCCAAGCCAAGCAAAGCGATCAGAACGGCTCCGGTCAAGGGGTGGGATCTGCTCGGGCCATGCTCGAATGGTGGCCACAATCTGTGATTGGTGACCGGGGACGGCAAACACATCAGCAACCGTGGCTTTCCGAGGGATGCCCGAACGGTAAATGTCGATGTTGGAAAAGACTTTGTTGAGCAGCCCGTGTGGATGCCAAGAATCAAACCAAAAAGACACATTGCATCCGCTGCCCAACCGCTAAGTAAAGAGATGCAGAAAGTCCATCCTCAAATCAGGTATTTTTTTCCATGCCCAAGAACAGAACGTTGGCCTGGTGACTACCCAAAAATTCTTGTTCTTTAGGAACGTGGAATGAATCCATTTGCACCATAATGATTCTCTGTCTATAAACAAAAGCCATATATGTTTAAGCATCGCTGCCCTATTGCAATCAACAAGTCTCCTTATCCCGAGCCCCCCCTCTTCTTTGGGAAGGCAAACATCATCCCACGAGACTTTTGCACCCCCAACACCAAGTCTCGGCCCCTTCCACAGGAACCGCCTTAGGATTCGTTCTATTCGAGACAATACGGCCTTGGGTAGCATAAACACAGCAGCCCAAGAACGTGAATTGCATGTAGAACCGACCTGATGAGTTGAAGCCAACCCGTAAAGGATAGAAAGCGTTGAGTCCAACATTGAGCTCTAGCCGTTATCAAGTTCACCAGGGAGTCACGGTCCACTCTTGACAGTCTTGAGGCAATAACAGGAACACCTAGGTACCGGAATGGCAGAGCACCTTCATGGAAGCCAAAGACATTGAGGATTGCTTCTTTCGGCTCCATAGAACCCCCGGAGAAGAAGATCTCACTCTTGGACAGATTTGGGCTAAGACCAGCCCATGTAGAGAATCTATCGAGGCCATCCTTCATCAATGTAGCCGTTGGTAGGTTTCCAGTACATCATCCGTAAAGAACAGATGTGTGAGCTGGGTACGCTTGCATCTCCAAAAGTATTTAAAGCCCAACTACCGAGTCTGCAGTTTGATGATACCCGAGAAGATTTCCATGATTAGTGTAAATAAATATGGCGACATGGGGTCCCCTTGTCAAATGCCCCTCCCAGCAGCGAAGAAACCATGTAGTTCCCCATTAATAGCCATAGAGAATTTGGGGGTGCGAATACAAACCATGATTAGCCTGGCAAATGTTTTAGGAAAACCGAAGGCTTGCAATACCACTTCTATGAAATCCCAGTCAACCGTATCGTAGGCCTTGCGAAAGTCCACCTTTATAGCACATTTTGGTAAGTACGGTTCATGATGGAAGCCGCTGAATAACTCCTAAGCAAGGAGAATATTATCACTAATTCGCCGTCCCTTGACAAACGCAGCTTGAGGGGGACTAACCAACGTTGGTAGTACCGAAGCTAGCCGGTTAGCAATGATCTTAGTAATGCACTTATATATAGTGTTACAACAATCAATCGGTCTAAAATCATTCATGGCTGTTGCATTAGGAACCTTAGGGACCAAGCATAAAATGGTGGTGTTGACCCGACGAAGTAGACTACCGGTTTGGAAAAAGTTTTTGACAGCCGAGAGAACATTTGGGCCAACAATCTCCCAAGTGCTCTTAAAGAATTCCACATTATAACCATCTGGGCCAGGTGCCTTGCCGGGCGCTAAAGAAAACAAGGTGTTACGTATTTCTGAATCCAAAACAGGTCGGGATAAGAAGCGTACCTGGTCTTCATCAAGAACTCGCCCAATTATAGAGCGCAACTCATGAACCGAGGGCTGATCTTGCATGGGAACCGGGGCCAGGAGCTTTTCAAAATGTGAGACTATAAGTTTCTGAACAGCAGGCGGGTCTGTGAGGAGGACGCCATTATCATCCGCAACCGACATAATCTTATTCCGAAGCTGCCTTTGGTTAACCGTATGGTGAAAGTATTTTGTGTTTAGATCTCCTTCTCTTAACCAAAGAACACGAGATTCCTATTTGTAAAATGCTTCCTCTTAGAGTTTGAGGACAGAGAAGGATCGGAGGAGATCACGCTCCCGATCGCCGAGCAGTTGATTATAAGGGTCTGCCTCCCGTGCATTCCGAACATCCGTCAAAGCCCATCTAGTGTCCGATGTTCGAGCCGATATGTCAGAGAAAGACTCTTTGTTGAGCTCTTTGAGTTGACTCTTTAGAAGCTTGAGTTTAGTGCATAGGATAAACATAGGAGTCCCAGTAACTTGCATATCCCAAACCCGGGAAACCACCGTCATAAAAGAAGGATGAGAGAGCCAGAAATTAAAGAACTTAAAAGGCTTTTCGGCCATTCCGAGGTTCAAAATCCTGATTATCATGGGCAAATGATCACACACCCCTGGGGCCAAAAAAGACGCTTGAGAATAGGAGAAGTCATTGCTCCATTGAGCGTTAATAAGAACTCTATCAATCTTTTGTTGCTTCCTTGTGTTCCCCGAAGAAGTATACCACATAAATCTGTGGCCTATATACCGCAAGTCATCAAGTCCAGCTCTAGTTAGGCATTCCCCTAACTCATCAAAAGCCGGTATCCACCGGGTTGAACTTCCCACCCTATCAGAAAGCTCCCGTATAGCATTAAAATCTCCAGCTACAACCCAAGGAGATGCAGCCAAAATCGAGCTAGTTTGGACGAGCTCCTGCTAGAGCCATCGTCTAGACACAAAAGTGTGCTCCGCATATATAACCGAAAGGCAATAAGCTTTATTAATAGCCAACAGGAGGAGATGAGTGTGAATGGCTTGAGCTGAAGATGAAGACACAACACCATCCATTAACATCGGGTCCCATCCAACCCAAATTCTCCCTCTATGGGAGTACTCATAATTAGCAACCCATCTCCAATTAGGTACTAAGCTAGAAGAGATGTTCAAAAACCGAGACCGTGGAACCTTAGTCTCGAGAATACCAATACAACATAAGTTGTTAACACGAATTAAGTTTCTAATTTCTGCTTGTTTTAGGGGGTCAACAAGACCCCTAATATTCCAAACTCCTATAAACATTATGTACAAAGGAGGGATATGAGTTACCGTCTCTTGAGGCCACCCCACTTCTTCTTCTTATTGTTATGTTTGGCCCCTTTAGTGGTATTAGGGCTATTGCTCGAGCTGAATTCTGGTGAGGAATCCACCACCGGGGGTTGCAACATAGCCAATTGTTTGACTATGGGTGTCTTCGTCCCACCCGGATCCGCATCACCTTTACGGGTAATTAGGGCCACTTGCGTGAGATCCTCCTCCTCCTCGCTGCCTATTTCATCGGCCTCCATCTCCTCTTCTTCCTCCGACTCCGAGGAGAGCACCATTCCACGCCGTATACTCACTGGAGGCATATTTGATCCCGCTACATCTTGGGGCTTGGGGTTAGTATTATTAGCTACAAATAATCCCCGCTTATAGCCCACATTCATGTTATCGGGGCCGGGCGACTCTGGCTGTGGTAGAATAACGGAAAGGTCAATAGCATCCGAGACCTTCCGAGCCGAAGCCGTGGCAGGTTTGCGGCTCTTTTTGTGGCGGACTTCTTCCCACCTCTCCTTAGGTTTAGAGGCCTCAGGTTGAGAGGGCACTGTATCCGATGGGGCGATCGGGATTTCATCTGTAGGCAAAAAAGCCGGCTGGTCAACCAAGTCTACATTAGCAGGCTGTGCGTTCGGTGGGATATCTAGGTCCGCCTGGTTGGAGGGGCAAGAGTGGCCAAACACTCCACACCTAGCACAGGAGGAAGGTACCCATTCATAGTCCACTTTCACCGTACGGACATCTCCATTTAATCGTACTCGAACGGATTTACGAAGGGCTTGACCGGCCTTGATCTCAACACAGACTCTAGCATATGAAATCCGCTTCATACTCTCTGTTTGGGCATCCACATGTAGTGGTTTGCCAACAACACTAGCAATGGCACTAATACCGTGGGCTGACCACGTGTCATAGGGAATGTTCCGCAGTCAAACCCAAACATGCGGGGTATTGTGTTCATCCTGTTTTAGATCCATGAAAGGCTGCCATTGTCGAAGAACAAGGGGCACCTTTGCTATGGTGAAGGGACCAGTATCAACAATCTTACGGCGAAACTCTTTATCCGGCACCCGGAAAAAGTAAAATCCCTCGTCATTAGCCATGACTTCTGTCAAGTAGTTCCCCCACAACTGTCTCATGATCGATTCGGTGAGCCTAAAGGGGAGTTTTTTCCCAATATAATACCCAACTAGGCATTCACTCCATCTCGGGTCAGTCGCCACAAGCATTTCTTCAGAAACATCAACAGTAACTTCATTATCAATAATAAATGGAGGGATGTAAGTGAGTTCATACCCCTTAGTTGCCGCTCGGGCCACTACAAATCAGGATCGCTGGGTTTGCTGAGGTTGGTGTCCTGCAGCACCAAACGTTCGCGTAGCCTGAGGCGGTTTGGAGGGAGCTCTACTGTGACTTCTCCCACGCCTTCCAGGTCGAGGGACCTTCGATGGCCCAGCTTCAGTCCCCAAGTTCCCAATCTGATCTGTACCCACTACTGATTTCCCTTTTGCTACAGCATCATCTGCCTTCGTAGGAATTTCATTGAGACTCACTATATCTCTAGCTTCTACACGGGCACCAGCAGGCCTTAAGGAGGTCGTATCATCCCCTTGAGGTTGAATCCTTGCCTCATTATAGGTTTGCTGCACGGGGTGGGCTCCTGTAGTTGCAGATCTGATAGTGGGGCCAGCCATGGAAGCTCACCATAGATCTACCATACAAGCCGAGGGACAGCTTGTTTTGAAGATCCGAACGGTGAGTGTTTAGGAGCGGCTGTTGCGACTTTGGAGACCAAAAATCAGCACAACTCAACGGTCGGATCGCCGGGAATCACCAATTTACGAAACTGGGAATAGTACCACACGAACAGGGGCTGGAAAGCATTAAGGTGAACAGTACCTGCACCTTTCAATAGAAGATTATATTTGTATTATAGATAGTGTCGAAATTCGAACTTATTACCTATGTTTTGGCAGCAATAGAAAATTTGATGCGAAAAGTTTTGACTATCAAATCGAGAGATCATATTAACATAAGACTAGAAAAAACCATATAGAGTAGCAATGAATCATTGTTGTATGTGTAGGATATCACTAAAGAATCGCCAATTTTGAAGCTAAGAACTTTTTAGAAGTGATGATAGAGGAAGGAATTCTATACCATCTTCATCATCAATGGAGAAGTCAAGTTCCCTTTCGAACCATCAATTGATACACAAAGAATGACTCCAGGTACAATCAAATTACCATTATGATCAAAAGACCCGATACATTTCAATCTAAATGCTCATTGATTTCCCGAACGTCAAAACACCGGTCATTGTTAATCGTTTGTTCAAGAAGGCCCATGTGTTAGCAACCAAGTAATCTTCAGCCATCAAAACGGAGAACAACCAAACCACTTCATCGAAACCCTCAAAGAGTCGTGATTTCCTAGGTATGCCTCCATCTTAATTGATTTGTGCTATCAAATTCTTCTGCTCACGAGAAGACGAAGATAATCCTCATTGGTCGAACAAAATGAAAATCGACATCCTTGACTCGATATTAAAAGTAGTTAATTCCAACTGCGCATGGAAGCTCTAAGTTAAAAAAAAAAAAAAAAGAGTTGACATGATAGTTTCACATGGGTTTAAGTACACCCTAAGTGCCATAAGTTGTGTACAGCGCTCACTTTAGTGCCAAAACTTTCAAATCGATCACTTCAATGCTAAGTTTTTGTAACTTCGATCACTTCAATGCCAAAACTTTCAAAACAATCACTTTAGTGCTAAGTTTTTGTAACTTCGATCACTTAAGTGCCAACTTCTTTTAAAAACGATCACTTTAGTATCAAATTCACCGAGCCACGTAATCTCAAATATTAATAAAAAATACCATGTGTCGAATTTTCGGCAAGCCACGTTAGCTCTGGCACTAAAGTGATCGTTTTAAAAAGAAGTTGGCACTTAAGTGATCAAAGTTACAAAAACTTAGCACTAAAGTGATCGATTTGAAAGTTTTGGTACTAAAGTGAGCGCCGTACACATCTTATGGCACTTGGGGTGTACTTAAGCCGTTTCACATGCCTCTCTGATGTACAGCTCATATTAATATCACAAGTCATCACATTGCTTCATCAGTTCTCACAAGCTGTCAGCCTGCCACACTTTCAAAGCAAATAATGAGATGGTCGCTAAAAGCAAAGCACAATAGGGACACCATATATCTATGTGGCCGGTTCGCCGAGTCTCCATCTCAGGATCGATCTTGACTGCTCCTAGCCTCAGCGATCTGACCCCTTGTCTCACCACTGAATAGACAAAACTGTAAGCCTTCTATAAGGAAAAATAATATTATGCTGAGATAACCTACAAATATGAGTAGCCAACCAAGTCTAAACATGCAGTTAGTCACTTACAGGTTAAATTATGTGGAATAAAGTTGAAAAAGCACAATAGTAACAGAGTATTATAAATGGTAAAAAACACATTGAGAATTGATATTATATGTGACCTATGCTACAGTCAGATCAAATCACCTTCTCATCTTTAAAAAAAAATTATGAGAATAGGTTTGGTCATATTCATACAAAAGCACATCTTCTAACCGGACAATTTCCATATACAAAAATGCAAACTAGTGTTGAGCAGGAAATTGCAATCCAAATCACATGTATTCTCAAGCCTTTTGGGATTTGCTTTACTCTGAAACTACAAGTATGTATTCTCAATTTTTATCTAGTTAAATGGAAATCTTTCTTTTCTGACATTTTTTTCTTAAAAAAAAAAAAAACAGCTGTCCCCACCCTAAAGGAGAAGTTCCAGTTCAAACATTGTTGCATATGCTAGTCACCTTATTCTTAATCCATTCAGGACCTTCAAATCTGTTCTTCACAACAAATTGAATAGCTGAAATGATACTACCAATGAATGAAGACCTTCGAGGATGTAACTTCTCTGGCTCTCCATACATTATACAAGCAAGAACTTCGTCCACGCTTAATAAAAGTTTCTGCAAGGGAACCATAGTTAGTAAACAAGGAACAGGTAGCAAACATGGGACACATGCATCAGCTCTTCACCACTGGACTTCTCGATGCAAATTAGAAAAGCTAATTCTTCCTTCCAGTTCTAGAATCTTCGGGAGATTTGTCACCAAGAGAAGAACTCTCTCTCTCTCCAAATCATTCCCTTGATGAGATCTGCGTTTCCTCAAGGCTGACTTAGCTAGCACCATTCGCCAGGTTTGTCCTCAATCTTCATCATGTGACTTCTACATTGCTCTCTTTCAAAACTCTGGTCTATAGGTGAGTTCTTTCTTTTTGGGTGATTTCTGGTGTCGGTGTTTCGATGGAGAAACTCCGGTGAGCTAGCAGGCAGAGTCAAAGAAGGAGAACCTCTTCAAAGCATATAAGCAAGAGCAGTCACAAGACTTAGATGGCATATGGAGGTCATTTGACTGCCTCTTAGGAAATGTTGAGAGGTTGCCTATAAAGTTGTGTTGCAGGAGGACGAGCTACACTCAGTATGGCGGAGGGTAGGAGTGCAAGGAGGAAGAGTCAATTGATTCTAACATGGGATGTGCTTAACCAGTGCGTCAAATTGATTGGAGATAAGGAGAATGAGCTGAGTCCTCTAATGCAGTCAACTGAAGAATGTCATAGGGATTATAATTCGAAGGACGAGGTGTAGGTGCTATGACAAAAATTGGACTCGAAGGAAGAAAGTCGCATAAGTGTAGAGTTTTCTCGAGGAAAATGCTTGGGAACTTGATTCGAAAGTGGAGAAGTTGCGTTCGGGGAAGTGTTCTCTTGATGAGTGCTCTAGGGCGGTTGAATTGTGTCACATTCTGACTCTCCAGCTCGCGGCATCCCTACCAATTCACCCTTAAATCATGAAGCATAACGTCTCGGGCACGCTATCGACTTATGAACTTACTATACATGCAGAAATGTGAACTCTCCCAAACAACCAAACATATAGGAATAGCAACGTAGGAAATAAACACGACAGTCAATCAACCAAAAGACATTTCATTTCAATAATAAGAATAGATTATCCTTAACCTTACAGAGCAACCAACTAACATATACATTCCCATACTCCAGGGTGGCCCTATAAGATTCTAAAAAAGATACAGGAGTCGGGTAAGGTTAAACTCTTGTCTACTTCTAAAAGGCTGCTCCACCATGGCCATTATCAGAAAAGAATGAGAGGATGATCTTTGACGACTAAGAGGGCACAGCTTCCATGTCGGATTCGGGGTCCACTATCTTTCCGTCGGGAGTATCAAGGTTCATCGGGTCCTAGGCAGAGGCATAAACGGCCGGGTTAGGTGGCCCCTCAAATCCACGTAGTTAGCCAAAGAGACCATCCCCATCACAAAAACACCAAGCCTTGAAGAGATGTGCCACTAGACATTGATTCGCTCGTAACATCCTATAAAACAAGCATGGCACCTTAATACACAAATCTCAACCACATACAAGCTTACCCAGCAAAAGCCAAATAATGCAATGCAGACACGACATGATAGCCATTTTATCCAATCAAAGGCAAATCATCACATCAGCTTCTATACAAAGGACACCACACATAGTCCATTTATTAGGAAATCCAACCATTAGGTCTAGCACACTCTCATGAGTTAGTGCTCTACTAGTATGATCGGGCATTGTCCCTTACTTTCGGCGACGGAGTCCGATAATCCGTGTGACTCTACTCAACCAATCAAAAGACAATGACTATCGACGTAGCATGGAACTACCAAGAATCCCTATGGGGGCTTCGGCCCTTCACTAGCTATGTCCGGTATCCGACTAGTTAGAAGACAATGATTATCGTGCATTCAACAAGTCACAAGACAATGATTGTCAAGAACATCCGATCAATCAGAAGATAATGATTATTAGGAACCCATTATGTTACCACTCAAACACATTCGACAATCGGTCATTTCATTTCTTTGAATTTAGTCGAATGCTCATACACGCATGCTCAAAGACTTGGCCCAAGGCCCTTTTTATGCTAAAACATGCAATTTGATCCCACATGTGATCACATGAATGCACAAATCTATCGATTAAACTTGACAAATAACTCGAGGCGGTTTGCCCCCAAAATAAACATCCATGCCCATCAACAGTCAATCAAGGCAATCAAATCAAGCCATCAAAGAGACAATCAATTGATGGAAGCTAGTCGATCTTGCTACATAATCCAACCCCAAATGATAGTCGATCGTATGCTCGTCTCTAGCCTATCGCTCGCTCTTGATCCAACAATCACAATCAATCAATTCTAATCCCAATTAGTCACAGACGACCTAGCTAATCAATCTAACTTAACTAATTACGACCATTTACCCTAAACTAAGTCTCTAGCTAATCCAACCGTAATCAAACTACTTAAACACCCTAATAGCTAACTAACTAATTCCAAACGCAATTAGCGTCGTAATCGAGATTTAGGTGTGTAATTCACCAAAAACGATAACGACTCGAGCGGTGATAGGACTCGGTGGGATGAACGGCGCGCAGTGCACGGTGGCAGCGGTAGAGGCTTGGGCTCGGGTTCTCGAGAATCGTGGTGGTCCGGAGCGATTGGAGTTCGATGGCGGCTAGTGAGGAGGATGGTGGTTGGCGGCTAACCATTGCAACATGGAACGACGAGACCAAACGACGGGGCTGAGGCGGATGGAGGCTAGGCAGGCGGCGTCGGCGGTGGTGGTCCAATGAGAGAGAGAGAGAGAGAGAGAGGGCTTGGGGGGTGGTCGTAAGGATGGCCGGCTCGGCGAGGGGGACGGCACGGTAACAGGTGGGGAGCTGCAGTGGCGACGGGAGCATGAGGCTACCGGCAGTGGTGGTTGGCATTGCGGCGGGGAGGAGAGGGGCTGGGGGTGAGCGAAGGTTGTGGGGCTGACCTCTTCGGGTTAGCGATGACGGCGAGGCTGGAGGGCTCGGCCGACGCAAGGTGACCGGCGAGTGGGGTGATGCGGCTGGCCGGGCGAGGCGGAGAGGCGGTGGTAGTTGGTGGTTGGCGCGCGTGAGGGAGGAGGAGTTTGAGGGTGGTTGGGCGTGAGAGAGGGAGAAGGGGGAAAAGAGAGAGAGAGAGAGAGAGAGAAGGAAGGGGGGAAAGTAAGAGAGAGAGGGGGAATGACTTGACATGTTCACTTGGGGGAAAGGGTGATGGGATTGGCTAGTGGGAAAAGACAGGTGTCAAGTCACTTTTTAAATTTCTTGGCTTTTTGTACATAATTGTAAGGGCATTTTGCTAATTTAATAATTAAGAACTGATCGGATATTTGGCTCAATCGATGGAGGGTATTTTTGGTCTTTTTGCAAGTCGGGCTTGGTTAAAGTTAAACTCGAGTGCGTGGATTGGATCCTCAAACACGGCAACTAAGATTTTCGAAACCTAATCTAAACTGGCCAACGTCTTATAAAATATCCAATCATCGTCGGTTAAATCCTGAAAATCTCATTTTATACAACAAACTGGAATTCATAGTTGTACTTAAACTAGGTCCAGTTGCCTTACTGACGTCGAAGTTTCGGGACGTCATAAATTGACAATGGAGGAATTGAGCATGGTGCAGAGTCCGCTTGATGACACATTTGAGGCACTCGCACTCGATGAGAGTGAGAAGAGATTGAGATTTTTGGAGCGCATGATCGAATAGTGGGTAAGAGGGTTGTGGACGGAGGATGGAGTCTCTCAAAGATAAGATAGATAACTGTCAAGTTGACTTTCAAGTGAATGAGGAGTAGCTCAAGGGAATCCATAAATCCATCGACTAACGGTAGACGGACCTTGAATTTAAAGAGAGCACACTTGATTCATCAATATATCAATCAAGGAGCACAAAGAGGAACAAAAATTCAAGAAAGAGGAGATTAAGGAAGTCAACAAGTTGATCGATAAGCGGTTGACATCACTTATTTTGAAGGATGGGGAATTGAGGTCCATTAAAACATCTATTGGAAAGCTTTCCATAGAGCTTAAATACCAAGAACATAAACCGAAAAATATCATGAAGCATGTAAAGCAGTGCAACGAGGAAATCGAGAGTCAAAGAAGGAATATCTTGCTTTAATCTAGGCAAAATTGGAAGAAATTGCCAAATTTCTTTGACTCAGTTTTATCTTTGCACTGCTACATGCTTTTCATTGTATTTCCAGTTTAACTTCCTTCGATTTAAGATTTTTCGAAAGCTTTCCAATAGATATCTAAATAGATCTCAATTCCCTACTTTTCAAAATAAGTGTTGTCAACCACTCATAGATCAACCTCTTTATTTCCTCAAAATCCTTTTCCTTGAATTTGAGCTGCTCTTTGTGCTCTTTGATCGATGTATTGATGTAATCAAGTGGACTCTTTTTAGATTCAAGCTCCTCTGACTACCCGTTGATGGATTTAGGGATTCTCTAGAGTTACTCCTCATTCACTTTAAGTTCAACATGACGGTCATTTATTTTATCTTCGGCCACTACCTCCTTATCCCATTATTCGATCGTGTGCTTCAGAACTCTCAAACTCTTCTCACTCTTTTCAAGTGCCTCAAATCTGTCATCAAGCAGACTTTGCACCATACTCAATTTCTTTTCTTGTCAATTCAACCGTCCTAGAGCACTTATTAAGAAAACACTTCACCAAACCCAACTTCTCCACTTCAAATCAAGTTCTTGAGCATTTTCCTTGAGCAAACTCTGCACCAAGCGACTTTCTTTCTCCTTCGAGTCCAGTTCCTTTAGTAGGATCTCCACCTTCTCCTACTTCGAATCATAATACTTGCGACAGTCCTCAGGCGACTATATCAAAGAACTTATCTCCTTCTTCTTGTCCCTAATTAGCAAGATACTCTCATTAATTGTGTCGTCTGTCAGAACCAATTTGGTCTCTTGCTTCTCGTGTCCGTCCTTGCATTTCAAGCCGCTTCTCCACCAACCTCAGGTTACTCGTCTTCCTCCTGACTTCCTCCTCACACTTGCTCGATCCTTCGCCTTAGAGAGCGCGACCCGTCCTCCCGCAGAGTGACATTGTGGGCAACCTCTCACCTTCATTTAGTCCCTCATAGTGGCACTTGAACGACCTCTGGAAGCCATCTAAGTGCTCTTCCAAGTCCTTCCGTCGGTGCATGAGAAAGAGAATTGAGGCTGCCTGCGACTACACTTGTTTGTATGCCTTGAAGAGGTTCTCCTTCTTCAATTCCACCCGTTTCAACTTGTTGAAGATTTTTCTCCATCCAAGAACCAACATTGGAAACCACCCGAAATGAAAAAACCCACCTATAGACTAGTGCGGATTAATCTCTCTCTCTCTTCCATGTTCTACCTTGGTGCGTCGAGATCTCTTTTCTCTTGCCAAAGCTCAACATTGGAGGCTCAAGTTCAGATTCGTGCTAGTGGTTGGGTTTGAAGTCCCAGAAAAGGAATGATATGGAAGAATCAGAGTTATTGTTAATGGATGATGCTAACGGGCACAATTCATTTCTTATATGCTGCCCACCCTTATGCACTACACTAAACATAATTAAAAGAACTGGTTGTTGACATTGCCAGATAAGATCTCTACAATAAGAACTTAGGCACTTCAAGAACATGATCACATTATGCAGTCACAAAATAGATGAGCAGATTACAATAAAACTCAAGTGGACTCCAACCGACGAAACCCAAATAATTCAAGAACACGCTCATATTTTACATACAGGAATTACCCGGTCAATATCAACTACGATACTTCACTGACGTTCATCTAACCTGTTCATAGTAGTCATTCCTTTCCCAGACACGCCGCTGATCCCATGATAAGAGCTGTGCCTATCCCTTGGTCCCGTGGGAATAGCAAATAAAACAAAGACAAAAGTCTAAACGTATCATTTGTAGCACAAACTGATATTTCCTTAAAATGCAATTGACAATTGCTTCTCCCCCTGAAGTAAGGTAAATCACATCGGAACACTTTTTGGAAGAACTGACAAAAATCAATAAAAAATGCAATGTTGCCTCGACTATTTTTGGTACAATGCCTAAACTATTTGTAGTATGATGCCAGCACACACACACACACACACACATATAAGGAAAGTAATACCTTCAACTTTTGCTCTCCACTGCCAAGCCTACATAGATAGTAGACGGTGACAGTAATTTAAACTTAATTTAGTTCTTGTTAGAAAGCTAGCAATCAGAAGAAACCCAGCAAGAAGAGTCTACAACACCATGGAATAAGTCAAAATCCATAGCGACAAACTCGACAAATTATTCTACTACCACTTTGCAAAGAGTACTAAGGGAAACTGTGCTGACCTCAACATGTTCTGTTGTGGCTTCTCGGCCAATGTTTTGCTTTCAACAGATCCTAAGCTCGAAGCTTGCTCAAGTAGCTTCTTGTCATCAAAACCATGGTCTGGCAAATTGACTTCTCAAAGCCTATACTCGCCACATGAGACACGGCAGCCGCATCAACTAGGCTACTGAGGGAACCTTGAAGTTTTACAAAGCAAATTTATGGGTAACATTCCAATTACATATGAGCAAATAAGCGCTACAAAGGAAAGATCAGCACACAAATCTGCAGTAAACCAGCAGTTCAATGAATTTCGAGAAATTCAACTATAGAAGTTCGATACCTTTATTTCGAGAAATCACCGAAAAGGACTTTGACTCCGAACTAGTCAACATATTCAATTTAACCCATCTTCCCTAAAAAGTTTAAGCAACTAATTATGTGCCAATCATGATATATAAACTATTCCTCACCACACAAATTCCCTTCTAACATAACTCACGCGTATAGTTTAATATATACTTAAAAAATTGCAGTATTATATGAACATAAACTAGCTTCCAAGCACGCTCTACGTGCGTGCACGACTGCCTTTAACTTATGCAGCTAATAATCAAAGGCGGGAAGATAGTTCTTACATTCAACAAAACTCGTGTTTCCGTGATCTGACATGTGTAAATCCTGCATTAGCTTCAATATCATCACATGTACATGAGAAGAGGAACAATTTTGCGTCGTATGTTTCTCTCAATAATTTGATGTTTGGCTCCCTTCAATAAAAAGTGGCAGCATCATATCCACAACTTCAGACTTGCTACTAGCAGTCTAGCAAGACTCAAATCTACTAGTATGTGTTTATTAGGTTAAATCGCACAACAGGAACTGCATGCTTCTCTTTGCCATCTTGGAATTAATAGATATTGCATACACATGTAAACAAATATGGCTGAAATTGAAAAAAGGAAATTTAAAAATCCCAAAAGAAGCACTAGACTGAACAGAGTTAAAACGACTGGTCATTGACATTGCCAGGCAAAATCTCTATAACAAGAACTTAGGCACTTCAAGAACATGATCAAATTATAGTCACAAAACAGATGCCCAGATAAGAATGAGACTCAAGTGGACTTCAACCGATGAAGAAGAACATGCTCGTATCTTACATAGATGGATAACTCGGCCAATATTGACTACAATGCTTCACTGATATTCATCCAACCTGTTCATCGTAGTCATTCCTTTCCCGGACAAGCTGCTAATCCCATCACAAAAGCGTCTATGCGAGCCCGGTCCTTGCTTCAGCCATATTCAATCACTTCACAGCTTGTCTTCACTGCACTCTCGACCATGGCTTCTGGCCCACGCATCAGCCTGCCGCAAAATTGTAGCCCTGAAAAAATAGTTTTATTGTTGAAAACATCAAACGGAGTAAGAACTAAAAGGTCGAGTTATCATTAAATTGATGCTAGCGATACGATCGGCAGAGACGATAATGGAGAACAGAACATGGTGACGTGCATGATCACAAAGAGATCAATAAAGATTCAGTTAAGATTACAGAGATTTGTTTCCTAACTAGACTGATTATTCTCCTGGTTTTTAGCATATTTTGCAATCCTGTTATCCATGTATCTTTCATTCAGTTAGACAAGATTCTTTCTTATATGAGCCAAACCGACCAGAATGCCAAAATATTTTTGTAATGATTGATCAACATTGAGATATTTCGTACATGTCATCTTTATCATCTATAATTGATTTTCATGAAAGTTAGCTTAAAATCAAGGGTCCTTACTAAACTCTTGGATATGCGAAATAACCAAACTCCTCACATATTCATTACTCCTTATTACTCCATGGACATACAGATTGGAATGAAGAAGGAAACTAAGTTTGAAAATTAAAAAAAAAAAAAACAACTGGTTCTTGCATTTTCATGAATGGTTTTTCCATCAAATGTCCAATTTGACACAGAAACAAAGAAGTCTGAGCAAGTCAAGAGACTTCCAAAAATAGAGAAAGGACTACCATCCAATATTGGACTATATATCTTTTATGATTTTTATTCACGAGTCAAACTAAGTCCGCTGCTAACACCGCGGCAAAGGTTGCGTTTAGTTAGGCTGAAAGGGAGAGTATCATTATTTAGTTTGAGCGGCAATTTTTGGCAGGTTATTTGCTCGCGGGTGACCGTGACGGCTACATTATGCATTTTTTAACACTGAAAAAGCTTTTAGTCTTCGTGGGAAGCTCCAGCAATGGCCCACACGCCACCATCGAGATCAGGTTAAAACACTATTCTTTATCACTTCATACACTGACTAGTTCACGGGATTACAAATTATATAATCGTAGAGATGGGCTAAGAAAAAACGGAAATCGAAGAAGACCCTCTAGGTGCCGAGCTCAGTTGAGACTTAAATCAAGTGAGATATTTGGATGATTGAACGGTACCTATAGATTGAGCCCATTGCATGGACCACGAGCCCCACCGCCATGGTTGGATTAGTAAACTGCTTTTACTCGAGAGCCAAATCAACGTGGATTACAGATTTTTCCGTTTTCTCCCTCGAAGAAACTCAATGGTTTCAATGATTGAAAGTTAATAGATTCTGCTATGCGTTGGAATATCAAGGACTTTGCAAGATTCGAATTCCTAAGAAAAGATGTGGAGAAATAATTGAAACAAATTAGGAAATTGCACGTAATTTTTATTGGAAGAGAACAAATTATTTAAATTCTTGGACGCATGCTGCTTAATGACAGGACTTTAACAATAAACTTCTCCATGGGAGTCAATGATGTGCTTAGAGATAGTAAAAAGCTTACAATACTCAACTGAAAAGATTTTGTAATCGAAGACAAATACTAAACCTAAGAAATCTAATCTACTTTGAAAATCAAATTCAAGAGTCAAGCAAAATCTACCCTGAAGATCTGATGGGCTCCTTGATTGAAGTTGCACAATTCTTGTTTGAAGTGTATTGCCTGTGGTGAATGTCTCGAGAGATACATGTGGATTCTTCCGGTATCTTTAATGAGGCATTCGTTAGGCATCCTAATCTGCCCCGCAGCAATCCCTAACTAACCACTCTTTTTCCTTTAGCTAGAGTTATCCCTTAGTTGATGGATCCATCTTGCCTCATATTTTGACTTCTTTTTTTTTTTTTTTCATGTTTTGAGTTACTTGTACCGTTGAAATGTGTGATGAACTAACTCTCCATCGATGGGTTTCATAAGCTAGTTGTGCGGCTTAAGTACACCACAAGTGCCATAAGTTATGTACGACGCTCACTTTAGTGCCAAAACTTTCAAATCGATCACTTTAGTGCTAAGTTTTTGTAACTCCGATCGCTTAAGTGCCAACTTCTTTTAAAAACGATCACTTTAGTGCCAAAGCTAACATGGCTTGCCGAAAATTTGACACGTATTGTTTTTTTCTTAATATTTGAGATGACGTGGCTCGGTGAATTTGACACTAAAGTGATCATTTTTTAAAAACATTGGCACTTAAATGATCGTTTTTAAAAAAAGTTGGCACTTAAGTGATCGTTTTGAAAGTTTTGGCAATGAAGTAAAAGTTTTGGCATTGAAGTGATCGAAGTTACAAAAATTTAGCACTAAAGTGATCGATTTGAAAGTTTTGGCACTAAAGTGAGCGCCGTACACAACTTATGGCACTTGGGGTGTACTTAAGCCCTAGTTGTGCTGTTATGATCTTTATGATCGATGTGCTTGTCTATCCGACTTTCTATAGTGAAAAGGTTCATGCGGCTATTTTAATCTACGAAATCCCTAGAGTGAAGGACGTCCATCTTTTTAAACCCAAAATAATTGCAGTCAACAGAAATAAAGAAAGGAAAGGAAAGAAAGATAATTACAAAATTTAGAGAATTTTAAACAAACTTAAACAAATTTTCACATCATCATCGATCATGTCATATAGGATGGCTGGTTTTCGGGTCATCAACTTTTGGCCAAAATCGGCTAGATGATTATATGGGCAAATTGTCAGAAGGCTTGAGATTAAATTGGCCAAATTAAAAGGTATAGGATCATGTTGGAGCAAGTTCATTAGATTCAGGACTTTTTGCAAGACCCTTAGTTTTTTGTTAAGTGAATTTCATCTCTTATAATTTGATTGAATAATTAAGTGCACAGTTGTCATTTGTTAAAGATCTTTTAATTAAACTTTGTTAGGAAGATTTTCATTAGTGCGCACTTTCCTCTTCGTGATATTGCATGTGGCAAGTTTGTCCTTTCTAACTAACAATGTCAAGGCGCGTTTCCGTAGCTAACCCTGACACATATCAATCAATGCAATGTACCACAATTTTCACTTAAAGAGAATATACGATTGAAGTCCATGTGTTTGAATTTAACCTATGGAATTGCTTAGTGATTAGGTGACAAATTTAAATGTCGTTTAGAATCCGACACGTGTCTGATATCGCATACCATAAAGTATACACAATTCACTATTTAGGTCACCAACATAAAATAGACTTATATGCCGCGCTTCACTAATTTCTTTGTTGTTGTGGCAAAATATTTTGTCTTGAAATGTTGTTTAAACTATGTCATGAAAATTTTAGCTGGTGATTGCCAAATATTTATCTCTATCGAATTTACAATTTATAGATTTTAAATTAGAAAAAATGGCTAAAAATATATTATATAGGAATGCATAATTGATCCATCTAAGCAAATGGTGTCCTATTGCATGAATAATAGTCATACTGCAAAATATAGCTAATTTTCGTACCTGCAGGTAGCAATAAAATATCAAGTTGGGCACAACCAACGTGTTTTCTAATTTATGGTAATCCATCTTTTTATTTATTTATTTTTTTCTAAGACTCCAAACAAGGAAACAACTCTTGGCCATTAAGTTTCCTATTAATCTCCAGCCCCAATATTCACAATTTGAAATAGGCTATTTCATATTAGGAAATAAAAATCCAAGTTAGCAGATAATATTTGCATCATTTATTATCCAAAAATAAGTTTAAGAGAGAGAATAACCAAATCAACCCATCCGATCCCAGTTGGATTGCTAATATCAGATACTTATGGAAATCTAACCCTTGGATTTAAACTAACAAGTTTCAATTTCAACCATCCAACCTAACAAAATATATACATGATCATTGTACAACCATCATATGAGTACTTATAATCCTAAAATAATGAGAAAAGACTAAATTAGGATGGAGACAAGGAGAGGAAGCGGTGAAAGAAACGACAAGTCGACGATGCCAGTGGTCATGATAGGTCTCTGTTATCTTTAGTGACATTGCTTGGTAAATTTGAAGTCATTCCACGAAGAAACGCAATTGTCATGACATATGCATGCTGTGAGAGGGCGAGAAAGTGGAGATTGCAAGATATTCGTCCAAGTACTTAAAACCAACTCTTGAATGCTTAAAATAACAGGTCCCATAATAGGCATAAGCAAATACGTAATTCAGTCTTCAAAGATGGAGCATGTCAAGGACAATTGATTACATTATACCAAATAGTCATGACTGAAAGAAAGAAAAAAAAAACTCGGTCATCTTCTACATCAACTACCGGTTAAGAGAAAGAATTCTACTTCCTTCGCGATTGCAGGAGCTTTTTACTTCTTATTGTTGGTAAAATATGGTTGGATGGGATGAACAAAAGAAATCAGACTACGAAGCGTGATAGCACTTTCTTTAAGGAATTATTTGCCTCACAACGTTACTAATGGTTACCAGCAAAAATCCTCCAGGATACAACAGAGTCTCAAGCGAGAATATTAGATAGCAATTCTAATATTTCTCCGAGAACTCTCTAGGAAACAATTTGAAACGAAGACTATATTTCTTTTGTTTTGAGAGGACAAAAATTGAAAGTAGAAGTTATGAACAATGAGCAGAATAGATTAATATTTAATGAGAAAAGAACACACCTTTTTGCTTCCGAAAAGGTGTTAATTCTCTTATACATTTTCATTGTTCGAAAATAGTTTTTGTTTAAAATTGTAACTTCTCATGTCTAATAATTGATAGTTCAAACATACCTCTTCATGTTCGAAACTATACATTCAATCACACATTTTCATATCTGAATTGGTAGTTATTTCCGAACAGACACGAACACTCCAAAGGTTGTAAGAGTGTTTTAGAAAATAACCGCCAATTGAATAGACACAACCTTTCAAAGGTTGTAACCAATTGAATAAACACAACCTTTCAAAGGTTGTAGCCAATTGAATAAACACAACATTTCAAAGGTTGTAAGAGTGCCCCAGAAAATAATCGTCAAGTGGGACAAGGCACCTCTTCGTTTATTTTACAAACAAACCACCAACCCTTATCGGGCAGGCAATGTGAACTTGCAATGCTTCTTGGCAAGGACAGATTGTAAACACAATTCGATACTAACCAAGATGACAGAAAAGTGGCATATAGATCCTAAATTCTAAACTTGATACCTACTACTAGACGTCATGACCAAAGCATTAAATGTTGGGAACTTGGACTCCAAATCCCATAAGGAAGGTGAATGAGAAGTGAGGGATGGAGAGTCCTATATTGGAAAAAGAGTAGTTGAGAGATGAGTTTAAATATGGGAACCTCACAAATGGATTTGGGCCCCAAGGAACACCCCACTTTTGTGGAAGGGAGAGGACCTAGGCATTGCTAAGGTTGACCCACATGTGCGCGCTGTTGGGCGGGCCTGAGTTGGCTTGTTCCTAATTTTTTTTTAAGCTCATCAGTTTTATTTTATTTTTATTTAACCAAATAGACATGTTTGTCTGAAACTTTTCTTGTCCGAACAAACACGTTTGTCTGAAATCTTTCTTTGAACAAACATGTTTGTTTGAAAGAGATCTGTTCGGGCTCGTGACTCTTCACACTTAACCTCTTCCTTGTCATTTCGTGACTCTTCGCTTCACTACTTATGAATACAAACATTCATTGCCGCATTCAGACTAATGTTATTTTTCGCCATTCATTCTCCATCTTCATCATTTGTGAGATTATTCGTCAAGTTCCGTTCGAAAGTTTCCTCTAAAGAAGTACCGCGTTAGAGGAAACGCGATCTGTTTCATCCTGGGAAGCAATTGTCCAAGAACACCGAGTACCGGTGGAGGGGACAAATTTATCTTAAGGACACAATGTGAATTCGTTGAGTTCGGATCATTCGTATACATTCAGATTACTTATTTGCACTTGGTTTCAGATTTGTCGATCAACCTTACTTTATACATACGAACACTTAGGGATAACAGTAAATACAAATAGGAAAAAGAAGATTCAGGGCATGGTATTTAATGATGTTGGAAGAGGTGGAAGTGGAGCACGCACCAGAATAGCTGGAATTTAGAGACAACCAAAAAGACAAATTCTGCGGTTGTTCATGCTGATTGCAATGTATTGGTCATTGACAGAATCACATCACTATGTGCAAAATTGATGATTCGCACGTGTATCAGCATATAGGAGGGACTCATCTGACAGAGTCATACTGAACTAGCAGCTTATTCACCTTGTCCTTGACTAGGACTCATCTTCCAAGTGCAACTAGGGACTAATGCATAAGCAGAACTGCGAGAATAATCAAAGCAATCCAAGTACAAAAGAAGAAAACCAAATGTCAGGATTAGTAGAGAAGATTTATGAGGATAATATCAATGGCAGCAATTTAGTGGCTCCAATCATTTGGTGAATCTGAAATACTAGTAACAGTCGGTGACAGCTGACACAGGTTTACAACAGGGGTTTGATGATGATATAAACTCTTACTTGTCCTTGCCTGTCTTCTACAGTGAAAAGTTATGCAAGATCTACATGATAACCATTCTTCTAGTTCTCGTCAGTGAAACCTTTCAATAGAAAGTGGTGATTATTATTCTGTACCAAGAGTTTAGCAATTAGGACCGACGAGGTCGGGCTGAGCCAACCCAATTGAATTGACTTGGTTCGGCCCATTTGAGACGAAGCCCCATAAAATCTCACATGGTCCAATTAAACGCACAAATCTCAAGAGGTTAGTGGAGCACACGAGGCTTCAATATACTGAGCATGGGCCACAAAATTCTGTTAGAAAGCCCACGATATCTTGTTCGAAGAGCCCACACGAATAGCCGAGAGCTGCGTAGGCCAAGAAGATCCGAAATGTGAGGAAAACACACGTGGTTGATGCCACATCTCTCTCCTTTAACCGGCTCCTCGCTCTCCGTAGAGGAAAGCTCGCCATACATGCTCTTTACACACTGGCTCAGCGGAGAGAACGGAGTTCATACCCATCTTCTGTTTTGCCACTCGGACCATCTCTTCGTCACTCTCCATAGAGAAAAGCACAGTGACCTGTATTCTAGCGAACGTTCATTGCCGAATCCACAAGCAGAACAAGTTGCGTGGACGATGAAGGGAGGAGATGACAAGAACATAGGATTCAGGGAGTCCAAGACCACAAAGGTTTCGATGGAGAATCAGCAGCGGCCACAGGAGGAGGGGAGCGAAGATGGGCAAGTCTTGAGGTGCACGATGAACGTGTCGTTTCAGAGCAACAGCTCGTTCAAGAGGATGTCACGGCTTCTGATGACAATCGTGCTTTCCCCAACCCCTAAACAAAATAAAGAACCACCTTCCTCGCAACGGGAGTCTCCTGAACAAAGAGGACCTAATGGCTCAACTAGAGAACAACCTCCCTCACATCAAGACCAACGCCGCTACCTCCCACTTCGCCAGCATGTGCATTCACAGAGCGCTCTTACTAAGACAAGGAAATAGCGAAGCCACAGGCTAGTGCAGCTACCAATAGGATCAATCTCACCCACTCAAGCAGGACCACCAGGCAAGGCTCACCTGGTGGTTCTATACATTGACTGGGTGAGTTTAATCTTAATTGTAGGGGCATTACCTCTGTAGCCTAGCTATTCCTCGGCTTAGGAAGAGGACACTGTGGAGGCTAATGTTGCGGGAGTGGGAGGTAATGGTACTGGTTTTGATCTGTGGAAGGGTTGCTTTCTAGTTGGGGCATCAGTATCATTGTCCTTTTTATTCACAGAATCTCTAAGATAGTTCTTTATTTTGCTAATGATTTGAGTAAAGCACTGCAAAATTGTATATAGTTGGAACTTCGTTATAAAGAAGAGGGTTCTTTATTTTTATTTATTTATTCATTTATTGCAAAAAGAAGGGTTTTTTGTTTATTTGAAAAGGTGAATTTCACTACCGTGACTATGTGTCAAATAATATCCAAACAAATCGATTAGAAATTTTGCAATTTTAAAAGCAAGTACATCAGCTTTGGAGTAGTTGAGGCGATTAAGTTGCTTTTTTTTTTGTCCCTTAATGGTTGTAAAGAGTTGTGATAGGGGAATGGACCTTCGTGGAATTGTAGTTCCATACAAAGTTATGTCATACTCTTATTTGTTAAATGTCGGGAATTATTACGTTGCCACAAATAAAAATAAAAATCAAATATAGTATTTGATAGGCCAAATTGTTGTGTGATTTTGGTATACTAATGAGATGTTAGTGGGTTAATTAATTTTTTTTTTCCTGATTCATGTAAGTTATGATCAAATCTACCATAAATCTTTGTTCTAACTACTCTTTTAGTATTACAACTAGATATATGCACTGCACAATGTTTAAATTTCTTTTTACGACAATATTTAGACATAAATTGTTGTCGCTAAGGAATATATATTTTTTTTTATATTATCAAAAGCGGGGAAGGAGATTCTGATTAAAACAGTGGTACAGGCCCTACCGCAATATGCGATGTCAATTTTCAAGATCCCGATATCCATATGCAAGGCCATTGAGCAGAGAATAGCAAATTTTTGGTGGAAACAAAACCCTTCAAAAGCAGGGATGCATTGGAAGAAGTGGGATGTGCTGAAATGCCGTAAGATAGATGGCGGCTTGGGATTCAAAGATCTTCTTTCTTTCAACAAGGCTATGCTAGGCAAACAAGCATGGAGACTTGCTCACAACCCCTCATCATTATGGAGCAAAGTTTTTAAAGGGATTTACTTCCAAAATTCAGATGTATGGAATGCAAAGAAAGGGAATAGACTGTCATGGGGTTGGCAAAGCCTACTTGTCACGACCCGAACCCTGCGAGCTTGTCGACATCCCACCTGGCCACACTTATGTACAGTTCTCCAGGATCCAAAGGCCAACAAATTCATGCGGAAGCAAAAACAAATCCCCGTACAGAAACAATTAACATCACGATGACTTGGGACGGTAAAACAAACTTATGTACCTATATACATAACTGCTACAAACTCATCAGCCTAGGGCTTCAGGGGCCACTGTACAAGCTCGTGACCACCTAACAAAAGACACGTGGTCGAAGCCCGCTACACAACCAAAACAAAGTACTCTACAAAAGTCGAGAGGTCAACTATCCTAAGCCTCAACCTCGCTATCTCAAGTGGCTACTCAGCTTCCGAAGGCTCCACCATTTCTCCTGGCGTCTCAATCTCCGGGTCGGATCATTGCAGCAGAGGGTCTGAAAAACAACGAACCCACGACGGGGTGAGATAAAAATCTCGGTAGGAAAATCTCTAACCCTAGATCAGGTCGCTAGTGCCTCCGACACAATCTAGGCGAGCAACAATTTCCAATAACTCTTTCTTTCTTACCCAAAAATTCCCAATTAAATTCCAGAAAATTCCATTCTTTCTCCGAAAATTCTCACAACTTCTCAAATATTCTACGTTACTCCCATCTCGGCGTTCCACGCCTCAGTCCGACAATAAAATATTCTACGTACCGGGCCCATTTTTAACACATCCGTCCATAATATAAATATCCACATTACTCGAAAATATTCCACGTCACTCCGAATATTCCACGTTACTCCAAAATATTCCACGTCACTCCAATATTCCACGTTACTCCAAACATATTCCACGTCACTCTAGAATATTCCACGTTACTCCAAAAATATTCCATGTTACTCCACCGCCATCATAAGTTCATGAAATTGAGCCTCGGACCTTTATGGAACACGGCTCTATATATATCGGGTCTCCACATAGAATACGACCCACGGATCTCGGTCTCGACACATAGGAACACGACCGATCAGTCTCGGACAATTAGTCGAACACGACTCACTTTGGTCTCGGACGACTTAATTGAACACACTTTCTTGCTTTCTGGTCTCGACAATCGACGAATACGGCTCACTTTGGCCTCGACGACTTGATTGAATACGACCCTCACATTTCCTGGTCTCGACAATCGACAATACGCTCACTTTGGCCTCGACGACTTGATTGAATACGACCCTCACATTTCTCGGTCTCACAATCGACGAATACGGCTCACTTTGGCCTCGACGACTTGATTGAATACACCCTTCTCTTTTCTCGGAATAGATCGGGACCACGTGATTCACTCACGTTAGAGAATTAATAATTCGGGATCACCCATTAATTCACACTAATCCAAATATTAATCCAGACTACCCGATCGTTAATACTACCAAAGTATCCAATCCACGCCATGCGACCATATTATGCTAACGTAGCAATTTATAAATCACGTGTCATTAAAATTATACTAACGTGGAAATTTATCACCGAACAATAATAATTTTCTAACATATAATTAATTCACGACCATAGTACTATACTATAACAATGTCACATTTAATTAGCACCGTGGCATAACGACTTTATGTCACATAAAAGTAACCCTAGTTAATATATTAACTAACCATGGTTCAAAAATTAACTAGAGTTAAATACTAACCTAACCATGATTAAACTATAGCATAAAGTAACTCTAGTTAGGCATAAAGTAACTAGGGTTGGTAGGGTAACCATGGTCAAACTTTGACCAAACAAATATCCTCTTGCAATTACTATTCATTGCAAGAACAAGCATATCTCACCTCCATTTCTGCAATTTTCGTCCAGCCCTCCACAAGCCCAAATCCAACACTTTTCTTCATCAAAATTACAATTTCATGGTCTTTTAGCAACCTAACCACCTAATTTAGGTTTAGAAACAATCCTACCTCAAAACTCGAAAACGTCCGTTGAACGGTTGAGGAAAAGCCCGAACTAATCGGCGATTCCGGCATCCTTGCACGGCCGGCGACTCGGCGACGATCTAGCGACTCCAAGCGCTCCAAGCGACACCAAAGAATGCTTGAAGAATTTTCGCAATGGAGGGTGAGAGAGGGTGTTCGCCAAGTGAGGGAGAGGGAGAGGGAGAGTGAGCTAGAGAGAAAGTGAGCTGGAGAGAGAGAGAGTTCTTGGATAATAAGAAGAAGAGGCCAATATAATAATTAATATATGTTAATAATAATTAATTATGCCCACAAAATCAAGAGAAAAAATAAAATAATTATCTCCCTCATTGACTAGTCAATCTCGGCCAAAAGGGGAAATGGCCACAATACCTTCGTTCCAAGTGAAAATAGGGTATTTTTCGAGGGCAAATGGGTCCTTTCCCATACCCATCCAAATCTACTTTTCCGAACCTCTTTGGGGTGAACGCGAAGGAATTTACATAGGATGAGGAAACGTCCAAAATTTTTATTTATTGAAACCCCTAGGTCCACGTCAAATTCAAGCTCGATTCATGACCAATCTCGATCAATAGAATTTTCAGCGTATCTCAAACTAACGGGCGGCTTTTAGGAGTTACGCTATCGACCCGTGATTAAAATCACGTTTAAGAATTACTCGAGCCATGGCGACCTTGGTTGTCATTTAATTGCAGGGTCAATCACTAGTCCCGATGGACATGATCGTTAGAAAATAATTTAGGGACGTTCGGAACCCATACGAGGTCAAACGGAATCACCCGTGATCCAACCGTAGGGTATTATCCAAATCGTTCTTAATCATTCTAGGATCGCCTATATTGGTCCGAATATTCCTCGACAATTTTCATGGCCAAAGAGTCAATCCAGGATCAAGTTCTTAGGTCCACGTACTTGATTTTCCTAGCTAGCCATTCCCATTTGGTTAGTCGTCGAGAGGGATCAACTCCGAGTGAGATTAGTGAAATACATCAATAAGACCTTTCATTTATTCAAAGCTTCGAAAGTGGGTCGGAATTCAGGATGTCACACTACTCGTGGGTAGAGACGCGATTAGCTCGGAGGTTCGTTGGGCTGTTGGAAATGGGCAGAATATTAAGATTCGGGAAGATAAATGGCTTTCATCCGGAGTGATAGGAGGCCCGGCTATGAGATGACCCAAAAGTTGTAGCCGACCTAATAGACTTCGAAATGAAACGTGGAATGAGCAAACGAGGAATCTCTTCTCGGAAACTACGATCCAAGAAATCATGGCTACGCCATTATGTCCTAACTCAGGGTGACAAGCTAACTGGACAGCAACAAGCGGGAAATATTCTGTCGAGTGGCTACCAAAAATTTTCACGAAACACAGCTACCCAAGCAACCTCAAACCTCGGCTTCGTATCAGCCCCTAGCCTATGGTCGGCTATTTGGCAACTTCCTAACCCCCAAGATCGAAACTTCATATGGTCAACATGCCACAATGCGATCCCAATAAAATCTGTCCAAGCGAAAAATATTACCCGACCCGCTTTGCCCAATCGTCGCGAAGCCCCAAGCGTTGAACACCTCCTGTTGTGCAAATGGACAAAACAAATTTGGTCGACTCGAGACTAAACCTGAAGATCACACCAATGAATATTCGAGGTTCGATAAGTGGCTAAACGAAGTCCTTAACTCGATCGATACTCCCGAGCCCTGGCTGGTGGCAAAGCATCGTGGGTCATCGGAAAGGCGAAATGGTTTCATATTTAGTCGTCGCCACCCGAAACCGGATACAGAATTGAAGAGGCGAGTCGATCGAACAACTACGAGCCTGGGCTACAATGGAAGAACAAGAGGAGCGAGAAAGAGGTACCGAGCGTTGGTCCACCCAAGCCCGGATGCGTGAAGGTAAATGTTGATGGCTCCGGATCAAGGCGATTGGAAGGATCGTGGCTGTGTGAGTCGAGATGAAGCTGGTGTTGTCATTGACGGTTTGCAAGGTCGGTTCGTGCCCTCTCGGCCATGGAATGCGAAACCCTAGCTTTGAAGGTGACTGTCAGTCTCGATGGAGGAGAGAGAAGAGAGGCTTAGTCAGTGCAAGTGGTTCCCAAAGTCTTCCGTTGCAGCAAGTTGAAGTACAATCGTACTCTCTTGTGTGAGTGTCTAAAGAAGCCGGAGGAAAGCCCATGGGCTGTTCGGCACCTCATAGACGAATGCATCGATGTTGGGCCACCTTCAGGAGTCCAGTGAAAGCTATCCCCGAGAGGCAAATGGTGTGGCTGATTGGATCGCCAAGACACATAGAAGAAAAGCGTTGCCTTCAAATTGGCTCATCAACTTCCCCCAACCACTTTGGGATTTATATCTTATTTTACTAGCGACTGTAATTCTGACTATGGATGAATGAATAGCAGTTTCTTTTCGACCAAAAAAAAAAAAAAAAGGAATATATTTTTTGCTCATTGATTTCTATAACTGACATCATCATGAACTTGCCACCAATTTCTATCATTACACCCCTCACAGAATCTTTAACTGTTGTAAATCACAGACTTTAACCCTTCTCTATTTAGTAAACAATTAAATCACATGCAATTGGACTATTATGGAAATCAATCAATAGATGGGTTAGAGGGACAAACCAATGCGAAACACCTCAAGGAACCATCACTCCTGAACGAGACGGGCCATTTCCTCGTCATTGACCACCAGCGGACATGGCAGGGACACAAACATGAATACACATAACAAAAACACAAGGAAAACCAATGGTCAGATTCATTTGTAATAACCATGACACGTGACAGGAATCGAATTGAACATTAACAAAATGATTAATTTACATCAATATTTTCTCAGATCATACAAAATGATAGAGTTATTTTGCAGCCATGTCTAAGCGGCATTTCAACAAATAGTATATGGACATTGAGTATGCTGAATCTAACAAAAAAAAATCAAAGAAGCTTTCTCGGTTAAACCCAAACTGGAACGGAAATATCATCACGAACAATAAAGTAACGACTCAGATTCTGATGATTTACACATGAGTGACCCGAACACATCTCGGTTTATGTCTCCCAGAAACCAGACAAAACAGAGGAGAGTGAAATTACCTAATTAGAAAAATAATAGAGGTGATTAGATCAAAAGTAAGAGTTTCGGTCATCACCCATGGCCAGGATTACAGCCAACGGACGAGTCACAGGCTCGATATGTCGTCACTTCAAGGTTTCTCATTGTCGAAACAGAGTATAAGCAGAGCATGTTCCGCGGTTCCTTAAACACAGTATCATGAGCATCAGCCAGCAGTGACCATCGGCAACAAATGGTGATGGAAGGCTGGTCTTCGTTGCCGGCGGATGTGATGGCTGAGGGGAGGAGGAACCAAGGAGCAGTGGCGCACGACTGTCCATTTCTGCCAATGCGCTGCCCCCTCACCCGCCACACGAGAGAGAGAGAGAGAGAGATATTTTTCTTGTTTGTTGTGCCTCCTCTATCTTCTCTCGGGCGACTAGTTATGGGGAGAACTCGAGAGCGAGATTTTTCGGTTCCGTTCTCCACGCAAAACAGAACAGATTCTCTCTGTTACGATCGTGTTTGACTCAGCCATGGAACCCACATTTCCTCTGTTCTCTCTCCTTCCCTCCTCTCCCCTCTTTCTTTTTGCTTGCTTACATGGCTGAGTCAAACAAGATCGTAACAGAGCGAGAGACATTGGGAAACATCTTACAAATTCGAAATTCAAAAGATCATGAAAAATTTACTTGGTTGCTTTTCTGTAAACTCACAAAAATTTTACTTGATTGCTTCTTTTCCAGCGAAATCAAATTCGCAATTCAAAAGATCATGAAAACATTGTACAAATTTATGTGATAGATTTATACCTTATGACTCAATATAAAAATAACACATAATGACGGATTGATGCTACACCGGAGTATGTGGTGCTTAGTGAGAGGCAATTCAATTAGAATTAGATGTCAACATAAGCTTAGAAAATAGAGACGTTTGGATCCATTTGATCAAGAGTACGTTGGATTACGGCTACTTGTAGAACCCCAGTGTGAAGAGAAAATGAAAACATCAAAAGCCTAATATAATTACATAAAATGCTTTTTAGTGGTAAAATTTAACACTTTTATTTTTATTTCGATATGAGTTCTATATGCATACATTTTTCTCTTTGTCCAGCTTAGTTAGTTTCAACAAAAATTGGTAGTAGATAAATTGCTATTAGCTATTGAACATGTCCACATATAAAGGGTCGTTGCATTAAATGCATTCAGTATGCAAAAGTCAGTTTTACTAATGCAGATTATATTAGATTAAATGATTATATATGATGCATTAATCACGACAAATGCAACACCCCATGGGATTTGCTTTACTCATAAGTTTTAAGTGTTTTATGCTACCTTGATTGTGATAATCGTCTTTCATCATCCAGTTTTATTACTTTGACGAGAAACATATTCATTTTTTAGTGTTAAACCATTACATAGTTTCGTCGAAGGAGGCTGATGCGGACATGGATTCAGTTTTCCATTTCTATTATATATGATCGGGTCCTTTTATTCATAAGCAAAGCCATCTCTTAAAACCATCTCTTACTTTCAAGATGAGCACTTTTGAATTATTTAAGCTTTTCTCTAACTAATCATCTTCACTTAATCTAATTTGAACACCATATTTTAAAAGGCGTGAGATTTCGTGAGACCATTATCAATTGCTTTAAAAATTTTAGCTATTAAATGTAGTAATATTAGAATTTGGAGGAGAGATCTAGACTCAAGATGAGATCACGGGAGGGAGGCATCGAGCTTGAGCGAGAGGGATTGAGAGAGCCGTGAGTCACGACTTGAGTGAGGATCTGTCTGTGATTGTGAAACTGAGCGTCATGAGAGGGGAAAGGAAAGAGGAAATCGAGTGCTGTGTGTGGGGTCTCTTTATTTCTTTAAAAAAAATTGAGAAATAAAAAAAAATAAGGTGGTCCACTCCGGGCTGTTCGGGTGAACGATTTCACTCCTGAAACAGAAACTAGACTGAAAATCACAGGTTCAATAAAATTGGAACCGCGAGCCGGACTAGTCCACCCTGAGAATTGCTTGATTGGTTTGTAATTCTAATCGGCTAGTTTATTTCGTAGAAGCAATAAATGATACCATCTCCCTCATGCTTACAAACAGTTAAATGGAAATGTTCATGCATGTGATGTGATGCCATTCTGAGATAGCAATTTTGGCAGGGGGCAGAGACAGGAAACTAGAAATGGGAGAATTGTAGGTTTGTTTCTCTGAATGAATGATTGTACATGTACAAGAGTGTATTTATAGTAACAAAAAACGAGATTGGAAAAGATATACACAATGTTATCTTTTTATTTTATCTCTTGAATATTTCAGTAATATTACACCGCGAATAGACTATATCAATTAGAAACACAATCGCATTAAATATATTTGGACCCTTGGAAGACTAATTTGATTACCTTAAGAAGATCAGTAACTAAGATTGATGCGATTATATTAAAAAAACACTATTGTTATATGGTGACTTCAGTAAGCAACATTCTCTTGTGCAATAAGAACAACTCATAAATTTCTATTAATCTAGTATAAAGATGAATTAATATGTAAAAAGAAAAGAAAAGAAAATTCACTCTCTGTAAGCAAAAAAGATAAAGGGGATAAGAGTAATGTCTTGCAACAGAAAATCTGTTTCTGCGTGGATAAGGAGAGAGGGAGGGACGAAACACAAAAAAATCTCTGCTCTCCAGTTTTCTCTCTGTAAAAACACTCGCACGAGTAGAGGGAGGAGGCACAACGGTGAAAACTCTCTCTCTGTTTCTCTCTCTGGTGAGCCATCTCTGGTCCGATTTTCCGTGACCTCACGCTCCGCTGTGAGCCTCCGCGGCGGAGCGCACTGGCAGAAAATCTCTGCCTTAATCCACGAAGTCTATCCCTCTATAAATAATCCATTCGCTAAGCCTTCAATAATTTGTACATTTAGGGTCTCAATATCTCTCCTACAGGTTAGAGATCAAATTCATCAGGATTCAACATTCTTCTACCGAAAGTTATGATGGCCGTTCTCGAAAGAAAGCTGCGTTGGCTCGTTGAGAAGTTGGGAATGGGCAAGAAGCTAACTAGAAATGGATGCTTTGCAGTGTACATCGGCGAAGGAAGAGAACGTCATGCGATCCCCGTGAACTTCTTGCACTCTATAATGTTGCAAGCACTGTTGAGTCAGTTCCGAGATCAGTTGGTCCAACGTATAGGGCTCTGCTTGGATTGTTCGCCCGAATTGCTCAATTGGGTTCTTCAAGTGGCCAAGGCCGACGTAGGAGAGACCAACCATAATCGTGCGATCAAGAATGACGGGATCATACTTGTCGATATTCACTTGATTCGGTCGTTTAGTAATTTCACTGTAATGCCATAGGACTTGATCTTAGTTTTTCCGTTGGATTAGGTTCTAATGTACATGCGAAGATCATGTTTTGTAATTTGACTTAATGGACTGAATTTCTCTGCTGGTATTGTTGTTGATGTGTTTATTTTGTGATGAATTGCCCGTAAAAACTAGTACAAGCCAGCACTGTTCACAATCTTTTCTGCCATGGAGATGTTCGTCCCAGGTCAAATCCATCTAAAAGCACTAATCAAAGAGATTTCGATTTTTTATTTTCAGAAGATCGAATGCCCAAAATGATCTCTGAACAAAAAAGTTTCATCTTGACACATGTGGTCTCTGAACAAAAAGATATTATCTTGTTCAAATGAAATATATGCATATATGTGACAAGCCAATATTCTTAGCCCAACCATTTCAAGCATACATACGATATATCAATGTTTACTAAAATCGTTATATCGCCCTTTCCTTGGTATAGGATTTTATTGCAAAAATCATTTTTAGCAGTAATCATTGCTTGATTTAATCTAATGGAAGTGCTCTTTTCTTTTATCACCAATAGTGTCAAATGTCAAACTTATAGCCTTTGTTCCAGTAAGCATGTCAAAATATTCAACTCCAAAAAGTTTGGCTATGAGGTAGAGAGAGATTACATGAATATGAAACTTGAATAAAGAGAATTGTTTGACACCCCATATTACAAGCAAAACAAAAGCCACTTGATAAATGCATAATAAGATAAACAAAAAGATCGTATTGATGTTAGACTATAATACAGTTAGACACATTGTTTTTCTCCGGAGTTTGATTTGTTAAGATTCGGATCACGATGATAGTTGTTAGCGTATTGCTAAATAATGACTAATTGTGAAGCTATGGACTTTCTAAAAGTAACGATAGAGTTAGGAAGTATATACCATCTCCTTGATCAATGTAGGAGTTAACTTCGCTTTCGGGTTCTTTTGCTCCCACTCGAATTCATTCTGTTTTATTTTAGAAAAGGCAAAATTAGATTGACTCAAGGATTGAATTGAACAAATGCAATCACACTAATTCGTCAATGTGGATTATGTACGGTACTTTATGAAGATGACGTTAACATAAGTCCTAAAGATTTTATGTAACTGATCACATATATGTCATTTACTTATTCATCTCAATAAGGAAAACTAATTGTTTATGCTATATAACTCGGAAATTTAAAGCAAATTTTTGGAAGTCTATTGAACTTAGGTTCAACAAAAAGAAAAAAGAGAAATTTGAAATACAAAGTTAATTTGAAAAAGAAAAGAAAATGCCAAAGCTATGCAATGGAAATGGAGAAGAGTGAAACTAAGGCTCCATTTGTTTTATGAAAAATAAATTATTTAAAAAATATTTCGTAGAAATGATCGGTTAGATTGCTTAATATGATTAGCTGATGTGAAATTCTATTGTCATAAAAATTTATGCCTTAACATTTTCTTGAACGGTGAATTTTTTTTTTTCCATTCACTCATTTTTGTAAACATTTTTTGAATCATTCATTTTTCGCTAAACAAACTGAACCTAAGTAATAAATAAAGATTGACGATGTATGCTCTTATACACTCATTGAAGCGCAAAAACAGAAACCAAACTCAAATTTTCATAGTAATGACTATATAACAGAATATAACATAAATATAGTCCCAATACCCTGGACAACTTTGGAATAAACTAAAAATATAGATCTAAATAAAATCTCACATAATAAACTATGCTACTATAAAAAGAACTTTTAAATTTGGTGTCCAACCCCAAATTTACTAAATTACACCTAAGGTTTATACGATTCTTACAACAACAAAATCGAAGATGGTAATTTTATCCATTTGATTAGGTAATTTTTCTGTTAATTGTCAGGTACTTTGATAAAACCACTCTTTTATTTGGAAAATTATAAAAAGAAAAGTCCTAAAACTATTGTAATTGTGACAATTCAATCCTAAGCTTTTTTTTATTTATATTTTGTCAGTTCAATCCTAAACCTTTTGCAATTATGCCAATTTGGTCCCAATTTTGGCCAACCATCCGGTGGCATAATATTTTAATTCTTTTGGAATTTTATGTTCTTTTATTTTATTTTCCCCTCTTCTTCCTCCGGCTGGTTCGCCAATAATAGAATATTGTGTCGTAACAAAGTCCCTATTTGCCCTTGATGTCCCTACTGTCTAAATGCAAAATTACCCAATGTCAATCTTTTTGTTTAGGAGTCGGGGTGGATCCCTCATATTTCTTATGCAATAAATAACTAAATGGGTTCTCAAAATTGAGGTGTCGACCACTGTATTCACCAAGGCTAATCACAGCAGCAGTATTGTAATGTGGCATGGTGCTGCTGAAATATGGTACAACAAAGAGAAACAATTTATGAGTTCCATAGCTAGAAATGACGAAATTGAATTCAGCAAAATCCTCTCCGACCACATGTTGTATCTTTTAATTGATCAGCCTAATGTGGTGTCCATTGTGCGAGACGTTGCAAGAAGAGAAATTATTTGATGCTCGTTCTGGAACGTTCTGTTCGAGATCCCCACTCAACGAGGTGATCAAGGAACATCCAAATAAATATTATGATTTCCTGAGTTGTGCTTACCGTAATCGAGTAAACTAATGCGAAGCAGAACTAACCGAACACCCAAAAAGGAATCAGGCATGTGCTAATGGAAACAAAGGGAAAGTCAAAACCACTAGAAATTGAAATCAGGGTCAGCTGAAGTACATATAATTACACCTAAGCTTAAATCATGCATGAGCTCACCAAGAAATCAAGAACCCTAGATTGGGAGGATCAAAAGAGGGCGAGACACCAAAGTTCTTTGTCACTTTTCAATAAATAAATAAAAAAAGAGACACCCAATTTTGGACAGACCTAAGTTGGGAAATTGCGTACTCGCCTTAAATGATCGACCAAATAGCCCTAGAAGGATATTGCCTGAATTCGAGAGTGGTTACTAGAGACTGGTTTGGTTGGACTGTCACATGGTCGGCTGTCTTTGGGGTTTAGAGGACGCAAGGTCGGTGCGCCAAAGTGAACATGGGAAAGAAGAAATGAGCTGAGAGAGAATTGGTAGGTGCTTTCAATTAGTGAAAAACACAATCTCATAAAATAACAAGCATGTCTTAATAACTTGAATAGCATAAACTCGCTTAATAATAACTATCATCAAGCGCATTTGAATGACCTCCAAGTCATTTGAGAGTCAAATCCTATCAGTCTAGTAACATCCTCAAATGACTCATCATTTTCGTAACCTAACCTCTGATACGTGACTTCTAAGTTGCGAGCCCTAGACTTGACTACATGAGGTGCTTAATAAAATCCCACAAAATTAAACACGAGCTCATTTATTCCGCTAATTATTGTGACACCGTGATCTGAACCAATTCAAGGTATTCTTCGCATTTAGGCCTGTGAAATGGGTGGGTGGGGCCAAAAATAATTAGACCCAAATTCATCCTTTTTTGCATTTTGACCCATTTAAATGCAATGTCATTTTGACTACCCATATGTGACCCAACACACAATCAACGCGAGATCCATTATGGCAATTTTTTTCCCTTAAAATGCTTCTTTTGAAATATGGGTGGCTCCATGAACTGGCTTGTTGAATTAGTGAGGGAATTCAGGGTTCAGGTTATGCACGGGGCGCCCCTCTCATTTAGGATTTGGAATCAAACCAATGCACATGTGCAGTTTGTTTGAGTGACCCGAATGGACCATAGACCCTCGCCCTGCAATAGTAACACTATAGACATCCAGAGGGAGGGCTGGCCACATCCAATATGAAGTTGTGAACTATAAGGCAGTTGTGGATTTACAGTACAAAATAAAAAACAGAAAAAAGGAGAAAGATTCTCAATTGAACTAGTTTTCTACAAAGTTAATGTCCAAATTGCCCCAAGTGTACTCTTAGTTTTGGCATGTGATTTTATTCTTCAGCGTTTACATTTTGCAACCAATTCCTCCATCTTAATTGATTTGTGCGATCAAATTCTTCTGCTCACAAAATGGTTTAGCTAATCTTCCTTGGTCGAACGAAATGAAAATCAAAGCTCCGAGTTGTCACAACTCCTCCCTAGTCCCACATTGCCAAAGAGGAGGTCTTGGGAAGGCCTTATAAGCCTTGGGGTGCCCTTAGACTTGCAAGAGGCCTTTTCGAGCCTTACTTAGGCGACACTCGGAGGAACAAAACCGTGAGGATTGTGTGTCCAAAGCGGACAATATCTTGCAAACGGCCTAGGCTCCATGCGCTTCTGCTGCGTCACTTTGCAAGATATTATCTGCTTTGGATACACAGTTCTCACGGTTTTGTTCCTCCAAGCGTCGCCCATATAACGCTCGGAAAAGGCCTCTTGCAAGTTTAAGGGCACCCCAAGGCTTATAAGGCCTTCCCAAGACCTCCTCCTAGGCAATGTGGGACTAGGGAGGAGTTGTCACAAACTTCTCCCCCAAAAGGCATAGCGTCCCCGCTGTGCCCTCTAGCACCAGCCGAGCGCTCTTGTGGCCCCACACGCGGTCGAAGATCGGCTCTGATACCAACCGCAACGGCCTGGGCCTCATGCGCTTCCGCTGCGCTACTTTGCAAGATATTGTCCGCTTTGGACACACAGTCCTCAGGGTTTTGTTCCTCCAAGCGTCGCCCATATAACGCTTGGAAAAGGCCTCTTGTAAGTCTAAGAGCACCCCAAGGCTTATAAGGCCTTCCCAAGACCTCCTCCTAGGCAATGTGGGACTAGGGAGGAGTTGTGATACGAGTCATAAAAGAGTTGACATAGCAGTTTCATATACCTCTTTGATGTACTTCTCATATTCATATCATAAGTCATCACATTGCCTCATCGGTTCTCACAAGCTGTCAAGCTTGTCACCCTTGATTTATATCTACATGGCCGAGTCATCGGGTCTCCATCTCAAGGTCGATCTTGATGGCTCCTCACCTAAGCATGCTGACTCCTAGTCTTATAATTGTGCAGACATAATTGTAAGCCTTCTATTAGTGAGGATAAATAAAAATATGTTAAGATATTCTACAAATTTGAGTAGCCAACCAAGTCTAAAAATGTTGCTAGCCAGTCATTTGCATGTTAAATTTTGTAGAATCAAGTCGACAAAGCACAATCGTAATAGAGTATTATCAATGGTAAAAAACACAATGACAATTGATATTATGAGTGACTTGTGTCATAGTCATATCATATCACCTTTTCATCTTTCAAAAAATTATGAGAATAGGTTCAGTCCCATTCGTATGAACATGCAGCTTCTTACCCGACAATTTCTACATAAAAACATGTGAATTTGTGATTTCATGCTCATGATGCAGGAAGTCGCAACCTAAACTACATGTATTCTCAAGCCTTGTGTGATTTGCTTTACTTAGAAACTACGAGTATGTTTTCTCAACCTTTATCTATTTAAATGGAATTCTTTCTTTAAAAAGAAAAATGATGTACCCAACAGAAAAGGAGATGTTCCATTTCCAAGATAGCTGCATATGCTTGGCGACGCTCTAGGGCGGATAAATCCTTTATCCAATAATTCTTGCATTTGCACCTTAAGCTCTTTAAGCTCTGACAACGTCATCCTATATGGCACCTTAGGGATTGGCTCCTTCCTAGGGGTCAACTCTACTACGAACTCGATTTCTCTTTCCGACGGTAATTCTAGCAACTCTTGAGGAAAGACATCGGGGAATTCACTCACAACAACGACGTCTTCTATCTTCGGCTCCTCAATCGACACATCGACTATAGTCACTAGGTACCCTTGGCACCCACTTTCCAACAAACGCGTTGCTTCTAGCGATGAAACCAATAGGTCGAGGTTCAACCTCCAACAAACTCGAAACTAATCCTATCCAAAGGATTAAACTAAACAGCCCTACAGTAGCAATCCACTATGGGTTTTTGCTTAGTCAACCAATCCATCCCCACAATCATATTGAAATCATACATCTCCAGCACAATCAGATTTATCCTACTCTTGTGACCATCTATACCCAACTTACAATTAGGATAGCCTACCGCAACGACTACACTATCCTTTAAAGGCGTAGAAATCTTAAAAACAATATCCAATGGCATCAAACTCAATCCAGCCAACTTAACAAATCTATTAGCCACAAATGAATGCGTAGCACCCGGATCAAACAAAACATAAGCCACTTGATCATGTAAGAGGATCGTACCTATAACGGTCGGCAAGTCCTTCGCCTCCTCTTGGGTGACGACAAACACCCTTCCTTGCACCGACGGCTTGTTCTGGAGATTCTACGACGTGGCTCCTCTAGGCGGTCCTCCATGCTGGAGCGGCACCTGTCTGCCTTGCGGCCTCTGCAAGCGGTCTCTAACTTGGTGGCCGAACCGGCCGGATTCGAAACATGCTCGGCCCTTAAACGGGCATGGACCGTGCCCATGCCTCCGACGGCACAGGTGACATGCCCTATCCCGGCAAAATGCAAGCTTGATAATCACCCCTCCCTTATTAGGCGGAATGTGGTGCCTACCACTAGACATCGGCATCTTTCCTTGCCGAATGTCCCTTTCGCTCGACGGAGCAAATCGCGATCCAAATGCTATGAGCTCTCTCTTACGTGTCGTCATAGTCCTTCGGGTTCAGAAGCACCATGACACTCTTGATCTCAGGCTTCAGCTCATCTCTAAGTCTCATTGCCCTATTCATAGGGTCTTCTACCATCCTTGGTGCATACTTCTATAGCTTAGCAAACTTAGCCTTATACTCGTCCACAATCAACTGGTTTTGGCGTAGGCAAAGGAACCCAGCCATTTTCTATTCCTTTGTGGTATCGGAGAAGTAATTGCCATTAAAGACATCCACAAACGCATCCTACCTCGGGCCCATGTCTTCAAGGAAGATCCGTCCCTTGGATGCATCCCACCAAGTACTGGCATTCCCCCGCAACTAATAGACCGCCGGGGTCTCTTTGTCCTCCTAGATACACGTCAGCGAGACGAACGCCTTCTCAAGCTCCTTGATCCATAAGGTAGCAGCTTCAAGGTCTCCATCACCCACGAGCTTCAGTGGCTTTAGCTTTAGGAATTGCTCCACCAATCTATGCAGCGAGATCGGGATGGATGGAGTTGAGGAGCCAAGATAGAACCATGTTGTTAACACGGTTCAAAGCTTCGTAACTCAATTCAATGGTGGCTGGTTTGGAAATGGTGCCATTGATAAATCCCATTTTGTTCTTGGCAGAGAGAGCCATGATCATGGTGTGGCGCCAAGTGGTGTAATTGTCACTAGCAAGGGGATGGCTAGCAAGATTCGTCCCTGGATTATTTGAGGGATGTAGGAAAAAGGGGTTGGCAAGGCTGCCGATAGAGATGACAGAGCTTGAAGGATCGGACAGGAGAGCTAGAACTCATGTTAAAAAAAATTGATGGAGATGAGAGGGAAAAAAAACGGAGATTTAAAATTTATGCTCTCATACCATGTGAAGAAGTGTAATCAGATGATTGATATTAAACTTCAGAATGAGTATATATATACAAGAGCTATAGAGATTTTCTCCACTGATATATCTAATCAATCCACTAAGGCTAATTGATCTCCTAATTGATGGAGAGATTTTCTCCACTAATCGATCTATTCCTATAATAAAAGATATACAAAGCTGTGATACAATCATAGAATCATATCACTATGTGCAAAATTGACGATTCACACGTGTATCAGCATAAAGGAGGGACTCATCTGACAGAGTCATACTGAACTAGCAGCTTATTCACCTTGTCCTTGACTAGGACTCACCTTCCTAGTGCAACTAGAGGCTAACGCATAAGCAAAACTGTGAGAATAATCAAAGAATTCCAAGTACAAAAGAAGAAAACCAAATGTCAGGATCAATAGAGAAGATTTATGAGGATAATATCAATGGCAGCAATTTAGTGGCTCCAATCATTTGGTGAATTTGAAATAATAGTAACAGTCGATGACAGCTGACACAGGTTCACAACGAGGGTTTGATGATGGTATAAACTCTTACTTGTCCTTGCCTGTCTTCTGCAGTGAAAAGGTATGCAAGCATCTACATGATAACCATTCTTCTAGTTCTCGTCAGTGAAACCTTTCAATAGAAAATGGTGATTATTATTCTGTACCAAGAGTTTAGCAATTAGGACCGACAAGGTCGGGCTGAGCCAACCCAATTGAATTGACTTAGTTCGGCCCATTTGAGACGAAGCTCCGTAAAATCTCACTTGGTCCAATTAAAGCACAAATCTAAGGGTTAGTGGAGCACACGGCTTCATATACTGAGCATGGGCCACGAATTCTGTTAGAAAGCCCACGATATCTCGTTCGAAGAGCCCACACGAATAGCCGAGCTGCCTGGCCCAGAAGATCCGAAGTGAGGAAACACACGGTTGATGCCACATTCTCCTTTAACCGGCCTCGCTCTCGTAGAAAGCTCGCCATACATGCTCTTTACACACTGGCTCGCGAGAGAACGGAGTTTGCCCATCTTCTGTTTGCCACTCGACCATCTCTTCGTCACTTCCATGAAAGCACAGTGACCTGTATTCTAGCGAACGTACATTGCCGAACCCACAAGCAGAACAAGCCGCGTGGATGATGAAGGGAGGAGATGACAAGACTGTAGGATTGAGGGAGTCCAAGACCACAAAGGTTTAGATGGAGAATCAGCAGCGGCCGCGGGAGGAGGGGAGCGAAGATGGGCAAGTCTTGAGGTGCACGATGAACGCGTCGTTTCAGAGCAACAGCTCGTTCAAGAGGAAGTCACGGCTTCTGATGACAATCGTGCTTTCCCCAACCCCTAAACAAAATAAAGAACCACCTTCCTCGCAACGGAAGTCTCCTGAACAAAGAGGACCTAATGGCTCAACTAGAGAACAACCTCCCTCACATCAAGACCAACGCCGCTACCTCCCACTTCGCCAGCATGTGCATTCACAGGGCGCTCTTCCTAAGGCAAGGAATAGCGAAGCCACAGGCTAGTGCAGCTACCATTAGGATCGATCTCACCCACTCAAGCAGGACCACCAGGCCAGGCTCACCTGGTGGTTCTATACTTTGAGTGGGTGAGTTTAATCTTAATTGTAGGGGCATTACCTCTGTAGCCTTACCCTTCCTTCCTTTAGGATGAGGACACTGTGGAGGCTAATGTTGCGGGAGTGGGAGGTAATGGCACTGGTTTTGATACGTGGAATAGTGCTTTCTAGTCGGGGCATCAGTATCATTGTCCTTTTTATTCACAGAATCTCTGTTACAAGGAAGATACTAGTTCTTTATTTTGCTAATGATTTGAGTAAAGCACTGCAAAATTGTATATGGTTGGAACTTTGTTATAAAGAAGAGGGTCCTTTATTTTTATTTATTTATTCATTTATTGCAAAAGGAAGGTTTTTTTTTTTTCAATTTGAAATAATATCCAAACAAATCGATTAGAAATTTTGCAATTTTAAAAGCAAGTACATCAGCTTTGGAGTAGTTGAGGCGATTAAGTTGCTTTTTTTTTTTTTGGGGTCCCTTAATGGCTGTAAAGAGTTGTGATAGGGGAATGGACCTTCGTGGAATTGTAGTTCCATACAATGTTATACTCTTATTTGTTAAATGTCGGGAATTATTACGTTGCCACAAATAAAAATAAAAATCAAATATAGTATTTGATAGGCCAAATTGTTGTGTGATTTTGGTATACTAATGAGATGTTAGTGGGGTAATTATATTTTTTTTTTTCTGATTCATGTAAGTTATGATCAAATCTACCATAAATCTTTGTTCTAACTACTCTTTTAGTATTACAACTAGATATATGCACTGCACAATGTTTAAATTTCTTTTTACAACAATATTTAGATATAAATTGTTGTAGCTAATGAATATATTTTTTGCTCATTGATTTCTATAACTGACATCATCATGAACTTGCCACCAATTTCTATCATTACACCCCTCACAGAATCTTTAACTGTTGTAAATCACAGACTTTAACCCTTCTCTATTTAGTAAACAATTCAATCACATGCAATTGGACTATTGTGGAAATCAATCAATACATGGGTTAGAGGGACAAACCAATGCGAAACACCTCAAGGAACCATCACTCCTAAGAACGAGACAATCCATTTCCTCACCATTGACCACCAGCGGACATTGCAGGGACACATACATGAACATAGAACAAAAACACAAGGAAAGGCAATGGTCAGATTCATTTGTAATAACCATGACACTTGACAGGAATTGAATCTGAACATTAACAAAATAATCAATTTACATCAATATTTTCTTAGATCATACAAAATGATAGAGCTATTTTACAGCCATGTCTAAGCATGGACGTTGAGAATGCTGAATCTAATGAACAAATCAAAGAAGCTTTCTCGGCTAAACCCAAACTGGAACAGAAATATCATCACGAACAATAAAGTAACGACTCAGATTCTAATGATTTATAGATGAGTGACACGAACTACATCTCGGTTTATGTGTCACGGAAACCAGAAAAAACAGAGGAGAATGAAATTACCTGATTAGCAAAAGAATAGAGGTGATAGATCAAAGGTAAGAGTTTCGGTCATCACCCATGGCCAGGATTACGGCCAGCAGATGAGTCACGGGCTCGATATGTCGTCACTTCAAGGTTTCTCATTTTCGAAACAGAGTATGAGCAGCGCATCTTCCGCAGTTTCTTAAACACAGTATCACGAGCATCAGCGAGCGGTGACCACCGGCAACAAATAGCGACAATGACGGACTATAGTGATGGAAGGGCGGTCTTTCGGCAGATGTGATGGCTGAGGGGAGGAGGAACGCAGGAACAGGGGCGCTTGACTGTCCAATTCTGCCAATGCGCTGCCCCGTCACCCGCCACAGGGAAAGAGGGAGAAACAGAGAGTTATTTTCTTGTTTGTTTGTGTCTCCTCTGTCTTCTCTCAGGCGACTAGTTATGGAGAGAAAACTCGAGAGCGAGATTTTTTTCGGTTCCGTTCTCCACGCAAAACAGATTCTCTGTTACGATCGTGTTTGACTCAGCCTTGGAAGCCACGTTACCTCCATTCTCTCTCCGTCCCTCCTCTCCCCTGCGCTTTTTTTTCTTGCTTACATGGCTTAGTCAAACAAGATCGTAACAGAGCGAGAAATATTGGGAAACATTATACAAATTCCAAATTCAAAAGATCATGAAAGACTAACTTGGTTGCTTCTTTTCCAGCGAAATCAAATTTGCAATTCAAAAGATGATGAAAACATTTATACAAATTTACGTGATAGATTTGTACCTTCTAAATGTTTCGAACACTTAATATAAAAATAAAACATGGCAATGGATTGATGCTACATCAGAGTGTGCGGTGCTCAGTGAGATGCAATTCGATTAGACATCAACATAAGCTTAGAAAAATAGAGATGTCGGATCCATTTTATCAAAACTTTTTGGATTACGGTTAATTGTAGCACCTTGGGTGAAGAGAAAATGAGCACATCCAAAAGCCTAATATAATCAAATCAAATGCTTTTTAGTTGCGAAATTCGACATTGTTATTTTCATTTTGATATCAATTCTATATAATACATTTTTCTCTTAGCCCAGCTTAGTTAGTTTTAACAAAAATTGGTAGTAGATGAATAGATATTGGCTATTGATTATGTCCACATATCAATTCGCTTTCACAATTAGAATTAATCTATTGATAATACAATGCTTTGTTTTCTCATTAGTCTTTCTAAGCCACGACTTGAGTGTAGAGTCAAAGTCGATATCACAATAATTTTTAGAACATCTTCTCGAGCAAAAGTTTCTTGTAGAAGTTTATAAAAGAATTATCTCATCAATGGTCGTTGCATTAAATGCATTCAGTATACAAAAGTCAGTTTTACTAATGCAGATTAGATAAGATTAAATGATTATATATGATGCATTAATCACGAAAAATGCAACACCCAATGGGATCTGCTTTACACATAAGTTTTAAAAGTTTTATGCTACCTTCATTGTGATAATCGTCTTTCATCATCCAGTTTTATTGCTTTGATGGGAAATATATTCATTTTTTAAGTATTAAAACGATCTCTTAAAACGATCTCTTAATTTCAAGACAAATACTTTTATATTGCTTATAAAAGCACATCATGTTTCGTTTTGTCTATGTTGCTTATTTGAGGAAGTGCAGTTCGACGTATTCTAATAACTGTCGTCGCCGGTCCAGCAATATGCAAGATTGGAACTACAAAAAACTCAATGCAGGAGGGGTCCTTCTTGTGATCTTGGTCTGATAGGAGCAGTGGCTTAGAAGAGTTTCTCTCATAATCCTTTTCCAATGCGGTCAGTGTGTATGATTCTAATCGTCCGGTACTCTACAAACTGCAATGGAACATTTTGCTTGTACCATGACACTGTAATATAACATTGCAATTTTATTTCAGCATTTCACATAGGGTAGTCTATTATGTAGACTAAGGTGGTAGAATCTTAGAGAAATAACCGAAACAACAACAAACAGGTCAAAGAGTGACATCTAGGTTTTCAGTGTGCCTTTAGGCTTAGCTAAAACCGCCATCTCTTCCTGTGTAAGGATTTTTGCTCGACTAAACTCGTTTCTCGGCATATTAATCATGACACCTAATAGAAGTAGGAAAGCCAACTTTTGTTTGCCATTGCAATATGGTAAACGAAATTCTTCGACCTACATATATATAAAGTGCTCTATTCAACAATCATATGCTGATTCCAATTGGGAATGGAAATCTTCCGGATTGAAACGGATCAATTCATTCCTATGAAAAGAACGAAATGGAAGGAGAAAAGCTGTTGCTATACATACGTAAGCCAATCTGCTAACCAATCACATCTTGGCTGAGAATCTCATGCCATTCCCTTGAACTCATTCCTCGCAATGTTTGAAGATGAAGAATAAGCAATGCAAGGAATTATTGTTGAGAAGATATTATTCCCACCTTAAATGAAAATTAAGATGAATTCTAGAGAAAGAATAACGAGTACAATCAACGACAACACTTATATACAATCAGCTTAATATTTTTCATTAATCAACTATTCAAGGACATGGATCCTCCACCTGGACGATCTACTACAGCAGAAATGTTATACCTATACATATTGGGAGGAGCCTCAATCCGAGCCTGTCAACAAATTCTGTTGGACTCACCTTAATTCAAGAGCTTAAGTCAATGCGTTATGGGCCAATTTGAATATATTAAACATCACACCAGTTCTCCAATGTGAGGCTTCTTTAAGATAACTCACAAGTGCTTCCTAAACGTTAAGTCAAAATGATAAAGATTGCAAAAATCCGACGAACTAGAGGACTTCATATTTTGCTAAGATCTAAAAACTCAGTTACATAAACCATCCAAGTCAATGGTCACTATGGATTCATCCCTAGTCTGAAAAAAAAAAATGGTTTAAGTTCATTACAAGTGCCAAAACTTATATATAATGCTCATTTTAGGGCCAAAATTTTCAAAACGATCAATTAAATGTCAACTTTTTTGAAAAATAATCACTTGAGGGCAAAAACTTTTAAAACGATCACTTACGTGCCAACTTTTTTTTTTTAAAAATGATTACTTAAGTGCCAAATTTTTTGAAAAACACTCACTTCAGTGTCAACTCCGGCAAGTCACGTTAGCTCAAATATTAATAAAAAAATAGACCACATCGGATTTTCAAGCCACGTCAGCTCAAATCGGAGTTGGCACTCAAGTGATTATTTTTAAAAAAAGTTGACACTTAAGTGATCGCTTTTAAAAAAAAATTGGCACTAAAATGATTATTTTGAAAGTTTTGGCACTTATAGTGTACTTTAGCCATGGATTTAAATGTCCTAGCTGCTGGATTTATATGATTCTTATATACGCATGATCTCCATCCACCTATCAAACTGACATGCATTGTTTGACTATGAAGTTAAGTTATATACATTTGGTTGCTCTCCATCTATCATTTTAAAATTTTGGATTGAAAAAATTTCTGTTAAGATGAATTACCTAAACAAGAATGAAAAAAGAAAAATTAAAGTCAAACTAATGGTATTTACAGGGCAAGGATCCATCAATTTGTATTCAAAGTTTTTTGTTTTATCACTAAAGTAATTAGTGGATATGGTTAGGAAAACAATTCTGTACGTGGTTAGTTGGGGACATCTCTATCTGGTTGTAAAATTCCACTGAAATTCAAAACGTAAACTCTCTTTTAGACCCTTAAAATTAAATTAAGCTACTTTGCCCGATTCTATTTAGAAAAGGAAACCTAATTTTACTCCAATTCCATGATGTTTTTGCCTGTATATATAACCCATTCACTAACGGCTTGCATGGTAACACTCTCTTGGAAAATGTTTCTATTCCGAAAGTATTCCCTGAACACTTTCGGAACAGAAACGCGTATGGTTGAAAAATGTTCTAAAAGTGTTCCGAGGAAAACTTTTGAAAAAAGAAACACTTTTGAAGCCGAAAAAGAAACAAAAAAAACCTTGTTTTTGGGTTTTGAAACACTTTTTACAAACAACTCGAGGGTGAGCTCGTGCAAGCCACCACCGCGCACCATCGTCAGCGAAGAGCTGAAGTGGCTGCCGTTGGTCGCCGACCGCCGCTGGTTGCAGATCCTTCCGTTTGGTGAAAAAAGTTTTTTTTTTTTTTGTACTTGCCAAACGCGTTTTTGTTCCTGAAAATCTTAGCCGAGAACATAAACACAAAAAAATGTTTTTATTCCAAATATGTTCACAGGAACATAAACATTACCATACGCAGCCTAAGCCTTCAAAAATTTGTAAATTAACGATCTGAATATCTCTCCTACCTGTTAGAGATCAAATTAACTAAGGATTTACCATTCTTCCTCGGAAAGTTGTAATGGCCGTTTTCAGAAGAAAGCTGCGTTGGCTAGTTGAGAAGTTAGGAATCGGCAAGAAACTAGCAAAAAGAGAATGCTTCGCAGTGTACATTGGTAAAGAGAGAGAACGTTGTGTCATCCCAGTGAAGTTCTTGCATTCTATAATGTTGCAAGCGCCATTAAATTAGTGTCGAGATCAGTCGGACGAGCGCACAGGGCTAGGTTTGGATTGCTTGCCTGAATTGCTCAATTGGGTTCTTGAATTGGCTAAGGCCGAAGTTGGAGAGACCAACCATAATCGTGCGATCAAGAATGATGGGATCACACACGCCGACATGTTCTTGATACGGTTGTTTAGTAATTTTATTGTAATTCCATGGAACTTGATCTTAGTTTTTTCCATGGATTAGGATCTCATGTACGTACGAAGGCGTGCTTGGTAATTTGAATGACTGAATGAAGTTTCTCCACAAGCATTGGTATTGATGTGTTTATTTTTTCATGAATTGTTCGTGAAAATTAGTACAAGCCAGAATTTTCACAATATTTTCTGCAATGGAGATGTTCATCCTCGGTCAAATCAATCTAAAAGCACTTATCAAAGCGATTTCTCATGCGGCTCATGTTATACGATTTTTTTGTCAGAGGATCACATGCCCGGAATGATCTTTGAACAAAAAGGGTTTCATCTTGACACAAGTGGTCTCTCAACAAAGAGATACTATCTTGTCCAAATAGAATATCTATGTGCTAACACCTAAAGTTACTCCCGGGGCCACGTGACGAGCACGAGCAGGAGCTTTGATTGCCTGCGGGTAAGAGCACCGAAGATAGGCTCAGAAGAACCTCGGAAATGCCACGTGTCGGAGAAAGTTTTGGCGACATCTTCCTTGAAGACGAAAGAGGAAGCCCGCGAAAAGAGCCACGATCAGGGCGGTTAATAAAAGATTGGCGGTAATCCCCATGAGGCGAAAAGGAAGGGTGCGGAAACCAAGAAACCGTCAAGGGACTATCCACGTGACTTATCGAAAAAGGTTAAAACGTGGAGTCAAAGAAAGTAACCACTCAATGGTTACCAGACTTAGTCTATAAATACCCCACGGCCACAACACACAAGACACAGACAAACACAAATACTCATCTCTACAATTAACTTTTAGCCTTTAGCTTAGTTATAGTTTTCAAATTCCCATTGTCGATTCAATTTCGGTGAGTCTCATATCCAGAGTTAGGTGTTGTCAATTAAATTCCGGCGTTTGCTCATTAGGTTCAATATCGTCGATTCAATTCCAATGTTGTACCCATCACCCATATCGTCCAATACCGTTGATTAAATTCAGGTGTTGTGTCCTACATCCCCCGTCTAGTGTCGTCGATTAGATTCCGACATTGTGTCCTACCATTTAGTTCGGCCTTGTTGATTAAATTCTGGAGTCGAATTCCAAGTCCTAGCATGTTGAAGTTCATTTCATTGTTGAAAGAGTGGGCTGTCGAATTATCAAGAGTCTATATCACGCCTCTCACGTCAATATAAGTATTTTTCGTATTTGACACTCTCCGTTCAAAACTGACCTAGAACTCCTTATTAGAAAACGAACGGATTAAGTTCAATAAAAGATTCTCGCGTTCGCAACCTTTTTGGGCTCCAACCCTTTCTTTTGGGCCAAGATCTAGCCGCTTGGGCCTTGTCGAAGGATTTCAAACGCCAACACTATGTATATGTGACAAGCAACAATTCTTGGCCCAAGTATTTCAAGCGTAGATGCATCCATGTTCAGATAAATCATTGTCACTGTAGACATGGTATAGGATCTTATTGTAAAAATCTTTTCAAGCAGTAATCATTGCCTGACTTAATCTAATGGAAGTTGCTGTTTGTAGCATAAATAGTGTCAAAATTCAAATTTATCATATGTCTTTTGATAGCATGTTAGAATATTCTACTGCAAAATTTTGGCTTGAGATCATATAAATACGAGACTCGAACGAAGAGAGATCTTGATGCCCCATCTCGCAAGAAAAGTAACATGAGTATTTCATAAATGGGAAATAAGATAGAAAAAAGTCAAATGAACATGAAGAATTGATGTTTGACTGTAATAAAATGTCAGATACATTGTTTTTTTTTTCAGAGTTTAATTTGTTAAGATTGGCATCATGATTATAGGTTTTAGTATAGTACTAAAGGATGGCCAATTGTGAAGCTAGAACTTTCTAAATGTAACGATAGAGAAAAGAAGTCTATACCGTCCACGTGATCAATGTAGGAGTCAACTGCCCTTTTGAGTTCTTCTGCTCCCACTTGAATTCATTTTCTCTCAATTTAGAAAAGGAAAAACTATATTGATGAGAGGATTGAATTGAACAAATATAAACACACCAATTTGTTAATACGGATTATATATGGTACTTCATGAAGGTGAAGCCAATATAAGTGCAAAAGATTTAGTGTAATTAATCACATCTAAGTCAATTTTCGTCTCACTAAGAAAAAATAATTTGCATTACTAAGAATATCTCGAATTATGGTCTCATATAATTAGATGATCTATGCTGTATAACTCGAAATTCAAAGCAAATTTGTGGAAGTTGATTGAACTTATGTTCAACAAAAAGAAAAAAGGAGAAATGAGTGACGCAGTGGAAATGGAGAAAAGTCTAAGGCTCCTTTTGTTTGATGGAAAATAAATTATTTGAAAAATATTTTCCTAGATATGATTGCTTACATTGCTAAAAATAATTAGTCGATTTTTTTTACTATTTTCAATAATATACGCCTTAACATTTTAGTGGACGATAGTTTTTTTCAATTTATTTATCTTTTAAGAGATAGAAAGGATCATTTTTAAGAAAATATTTTATGAATCCCCCATTTTTCGTGAAACAAATTCAGGCTCCATTTGTTTTACAAAAAATGAATATATTAGGAAAACATTTACCAAAGTAAATCGAGATCGTTATTTGCATTGGATGCTCAAAATTTCTCAGTGCAATCTTAATCATCTAATCACCAGAATCAGAGATTCAACACACTATTTTTATTGCATTTTTTTCTGTCCCTTTTTGGTCAATTGAAAGACGGTATTTTTATTATTATTTAAAGATACCTTTATTCCTCTATTTTTGTTCTGTCAAAGCAAAGACAAAAAGGCCGTATACTGATTGCGTCTACATTTGACCTAAAAAAAATTGTGTCTATTTTCTAATTCGATTATGGTTGCAGCATCAGCACTTTTGTAGGGGTTGGGCCCACGACTAAGTAATACTTATATATAATCTCTTTCTTGATTGAGAGTTGTAACAGAGAGGTAGGAGGTATTGATTATAATAAAATCTTTTGCTGGATGTAGCCTAATTTAATGGTGTACTAGGATAAATTTGTGTATACATTTCCCTTTCTCGATTTTTCATCTTTACTTTGCTGTGATTTGTACACCTAATTCTAACAACTTTGACTAATGTTAAAGTCAGAAAGACTAAGATTGCAAAAATCAGATGAACTAGAGGTCTACTATTCTCTTATTTTCTGCACGTGGTTAGTTTTGGACATCTATATCCTGTTTTAAAATCCTACGAGAATTTCAAACTTAAAATATTTTTTAAACCCTTATAATTAAATTCACCTTCTACGTCCCAGGCGTGGTCAACTGGGTTTGCTGGATGCAGGGCGATACGATCGATACAAAAGATCAATAGAGAAAGGACCAAAGGTGATGCCCATGATCAGAGATTCGGTCAAGATTACAGCGATTTGTTGCCTAACTACATTGATTAATATCCTGATTTTTAGCATATTTCGTCATCCCCATTATTCATGTATCTGGACAAGATTTATCTTATATAAGTCAAACCCACCATAACTGTCAAAATATTTTTCTAATGATTGACAAGTAATGAAATATTCCGTACATGTCGTCTCTATCATCCATGACCGATTTCATGACAGCTAGCTTGTAGAACAATGGTGCTTACGTAACTCTTGCAAATGCGCGATCACATTGCTTCTCCCATATTCATTATGATCCTTGTTATTTCAAGCACACAGATAGAAAAATGAAGAAGTAAAATTAGGTTGAAAAATTTAAAAAATAAATATGGAACTTATTTTTTCACAAGAAAATGCTTCCAGATATGTATGCGTGAAATTTTTTTTTTTTTTTGGTCAATATGTGTGTGAATTTACAAGTCAACATTTGACTCTCGTGAAAGCTCCAGGAAAAATCAGATTTATGACAATCTAAGTGCTCTGACAATATGATTGGCATTGAGCAATAATTAAAAGGCAATCCAGATATGCGCAACTCTTTATATTCTTTCAGAGGTAATGGGACTGCCTTATTCGCAAAAGCAATAAATGATGCCATCTCCCTCACGTTGACAAACGGTTGAATGGCAATATTCATGCATGTAATGCCCTTTTGAGATACTAATATTGATAGGTTGTCATGTTTATTCACTCTTAAATTGAGGGTAATTTCAAGAATAGGTAAGAAAGGGGGTAAACAAAAAGAAACCAGAGGAGATCAATCCACGATTTCCATGTACAAGAGGCGTATCACATTATATGTGCTTTCAGTTCAAACAGATGTATCACATAATTGTCATGAATGTTTTTTTTCCCCAATTAAAGGTCCAATTTGATAGAAAACAAAGACGTCTGGTCGAGTAAGAGACTTCCAAAAAGAGAGAAAGGACCTCCGTCCAACATCGGACTATCTTTTACAATTGTCCTTTTTCTTCAAAATATGATGAATCCATATCTTAAATTGTCGCTCACGAATCAAACTAAGTCCACTGCTAAGGTTGCATTTAGTTAGAGTGAAAGGGAGAGATATTGTCATCTTAGTTCGATTGAAATTATCGGCGGATTGTTCGCTCATGAAAGACCGTGACAGTTACATTATGCCTTTTTTAACGGCAAAAAAAACTGTGTTCTTCTTTTGAAGCTTCAGCAATGGCCCTCGTGCCAACGCTAAAATCAGGTAAAAACACCATTTCCAGCCACGTCACATAATGACTAGTTTACAGGATTACAAATTATATTGGCTATTTTCAAATTGTGCTTTACTTTTACTTATATAATCACAGGGTGGGTAAATAAAAGATCAAGACTGAAAAAGATCCTCTAGATGCCGAGCTTAAATCAAGTGAGATTCTTCCGGTCTCTGAGAAACTCAATGGTTTCAATATGATTGAAAGCTACTGGATTCTGATATGCGTTGAAATATCAAGGACTTTGTACAATTCCAATTCCTAAAAAAAGATGTGGACCTATAATTGAAACCAATAAGGAAATTGCAAGTAAGTTTATTTAATGATACCAAATTGTTTAAATTCTTGGAGGCATGCTGCTTAATTACCGGACCTTAACAACGAACTTCTCCATGGAAGTCATTGATGCGCATATAGATAGTAAAAAGCATAAAATACTAGAACAGAAAAGATTTTATAACGAATACTAAACCTAACAAATCTAATCTACTTCGACATTCAAACTCAAGAGTCAAGCAAAACCTATTCTGAAGATCTGATGGGCTCCTTGATTGATGTTGTACAATTCTTGTTTGAAGTGTATTGTCTGTGGTGAATGTCTTGGGAGATACATATGTCATCCTGGATTCTTCCGGTATCTTTAATGAGGCATTCCATTAGGCATCCTAATCTTCCCCGCAACAATTCCTTGCTAAAAACTATTGTTCCTTTAGCTACAGTTATCCCTTAGTTGATGGATCCTTCTTGCTCCATATTTTGACTTTCTTTTATGTTTCGAGTTACTCTTACCATTGGCACGTGTGATGAACTCACTTTCCATCGATAGGTTTCATAAGCTAGTTGTGTTGTTATGATCTTTATGATCGACGAGCTTGTTTATCCGACTTTTTGTGGTGAAAAGGTTCATGCAGCTGGTGTAATCTAAAATCCCTAGAGTAAAGAATGTCAACCTTGTTAACCCCCAAATAATTGAAGTCAACAGAAAAAATAAATAAATAAATAATAAAAAATTTAAACAAATTTCCATATCAGCATCGATCATGCCACATAGGATGGACATAGTCCAAGTCATCCGCTTTAGGCCAAAATTGGCCGAAATTGTTACATAGCAAATTGTCAAAAGGCTTAGGACTAAATTGGTCAAATCAAAAGATTTAGGACCGTATTCGAACAAGTTCATTAGATTTAGGACTTTTTGCATGACCCTTAGCTTTTTGTTAAGCGAATTTCTTCTCTTATAATTTGATTGCATAATTAAGTGTCCAGTTGTCATTTGTTAAAGATCTGTTTATTAAACTTTGTTGGGCAAATTTTCATTGAGGAAAGAGCGCACCTACCTCATCGTGATATTCCATGTGGCAAGTTTGTCCTTTATAACTAAAACAATTCCAAGGTGCGTTGCCGTAGCTAACCCAGATGCATATCAATCAATGCAATGTGCCATAATTTTCAGTTAAAGAGAATCATAAGATTGAAGTCCACGTATTTGAATTTAACCCATGGAATTGCTTAGTGATTAGATGACAAATTTAAATGTCCTTTATAATCCAAGATGTACACGTGTCCGGTATTGCATACCATCAAGTATACACTATTCAACGTTTAGGTCACAACATAAAATAAACTTATATATTGCGCTTCACTAATTTCTTTGTTGTTGTGGTGAAATATTTTGTCTCGGAATGTTGTTTAAGCAGTGCTATGAAAATTTTAGTTGTGATTCCCAAACATTTACCTCTATTGGATTTACAATTTATAGATTTTAAATTTGAAAAAATGGCTAAAAATATATTATATAGGAATGCATAGTTGATCCATCTAAAGAAATGATGTCCTATTACATGAATAATAGTCATACTGCAAAATATAGCTAATTTTCGTGCATGTAGATACGAATAAATATTCAGCCACGTCCCACCAACATGTTTTCTATTTTGATAATCCGTCTTTTTGTTTTGTTTTTTTGTTTTTTCCTAAAACTCCAAACAAGGAAACAACTCTTGGCCATTAAGTTTCCTATTAATCTCCGATCCCAATGTTCACAATCTGAAACATGCTATTTCATACTAGGAAATAAAAATCCAAGTTAACAGATAATAGTTTTATCATCTATTATCCAAAAGTCAGATCAAAAGAGAAAATAACCAAATCAGCCCATTTACGAGATAACAAGATATAAGTTATTTTTATCGGAACTCTAAGAAAGAACCCATTTAATAGTGCCTCTTCACTCCTCGTTATTATCAGAGGACTATTCTTATACTCCATTTTCAGCAAATGACGTTTTCCTTTTCTTTTCAAAAAGACATTAAGTTGGCAGCTTTAATAATGATAAATAGAATTAACACACTTAAATGTTGAAGAAATAGAGATGTAGTTATTATGAAGATGAAAAATAAGTAAAGATACCACCCACCTGGGTGATGCCGCTGGAGCGCGAACTCTTCCTCTCGCAAAAGGTCGAGTGTTCGAATACCGGGCATCGCAGGGTGACTTATCCGATGGCACGTGTGTGGTGGCTAGCACGTGTTGCCCCCAGGGTTCCTCCCCCGGATCACAAAAAAATAATAATAAATAAGTAAAGATGGAGTTTCTCTAGTTGGAAATTCTCAAAATCTAAACATGTCGAAGAACTTGATAATGTTGGCCCAAAAAATTGTAAGCAATTGCAACATGTTACTACTTAACTCGAAGAAAAGATGATTTGAAAATACCAACAAATAATATTTTCATATTCACTAGCAATTTATTTGGAAAAGAAAATCCACTTTTGATCGCATTATGTAAGGGATAAAATAGAATTACTAACTTACATATTTTGCCACCGATACAATACTTAATAGGGGTGTGCATGGTCCTTGCCGGTCTAGTCTCTTTATGGAACCGAGGACCGGACCTATTGTCCCGATCCCAAAATCGGTGGTCCGGTCCCAATGGGACTGTTAACATACACATTACCATTGTATAACCATCACATGAGTACTAATAATTCTAAAATAATAAGAAAAGACTAAATTAGGATGGAGAGGAGGAGAGGAAGCGGTGAGAGGAACGATGAGTTGATGACGCCTGTGGCCACAATAGGTCTTGCGGTGACTGTGAGACGCAAGAAGAGTGATGATGCCAACGAGCAAGAGGCAAGATTGCAAGCGGAGAGGCGAATGCGAGAGAAGCGAGCGCCGAACAAAGCTGCATTACAAAGGCGAGGCACGAGCGTCAAGCGAGAGGATAGAAGTGAGTATTGAGCAGAAGATGGGGAAATTAAATTAACTAGTTCTTAAAAAATTTACAATTTTTTTCAAATTGTATAGATATAATTATGTATATTCTAGGTGATCCGATTTGGTCCCATCCATCATGGGATCGTGGAACGGACCACCCCCCTCAAGGACTGAACCAACTCGGCCGGTCCGATCTATTCTAGGCCGGGCTGATCCAATTTGCTCATCGCTAATACTTATGAGATAAATAATCTAGGATATTTGGGAGAAATGAAAGGATTGTGATTCCTGTAAAGTAGATCTTCTTTATTTTCTGTACTAGTATACATTAGATTTCTTGGTATCATCTTGACTATGCTATACTTGCGCCGCGGTGTGAGGTGTTGCATGCTAAAAATTGCCTACAATTGTGACTCCAATTATTGAAATATCAAACGGATATTATTTGATTACTAAACTAGAAAACATGGTCTAAACCATACAATAATTAGATAACTCATGGAAATATTTATGTGGGACTTGGTGTGCCATTTGGAGACTTTATGCTTTATGATAAGAGAAGGCTACATTTGAGCCACAGCCGACTAGTTGTCACTAACATCAAAATGTCACATCGCATGGGATAGTTATGAGTTGTATCTTGAAGACTTAATTGACAATAGGAAGAATTACCTTTGTCTAATATGAATAGTGATGGTTTATTTGCTCATAGTTTCATAGCCATTTGCTCCCCCAGTCTTACAATTCAGAAAAAGCTGCCATAGGGACAAATTTGATCATCTTTCGTGTTTGTATTGCAAAAAAGATCTTTTTGAAATTTGGGAATACCACTAATTCTAAATGAATGCTTGTTTTTGTTCATAGGAACTCTTATGGTATTGAGGGAGATAGATGTCGCATCTTGTCCTAGCCTTGCTGCCATGCTAGCTGCAAGGTTGGATTCAACACCTCGGGCTACAATTATAATATACTTAAAGTTTTGCGCGGCATCATCAGCTATTGTTAGTGGTTTGGCTATTTCCACACAGGTAAAATTGCTTCTTTGAATACTTATTTAAATAAAGGAGCACTTCCTCAATTCATTGATCTTTAAGTGAAGCAAAGCAATGTACATGAGGTAATTAGCTTCTTAAATAGCAAGATGAGATTTCTCGGAAGTGTTGTTTCCTTTCTTGAGAGAATGTAATTCCACATCTGGAATTTTTTTTCTCCCTTCTATACTTTTTAGGTTGCTATCCAGTTCCAAACTTGCTCTAAAATGGTCATTATCCATTTGAGCATATTAGAAGTATCTCAAATAGAGGACATATTGTAGCTTGGTATCTAAGACCAAAAGAAAGAAGAATATTTCAGAGGTACCAATCCTGGGTTGAACTTGTGAACTGGAGTTATTTTTCAGTTCCAGTAACATATTTAAAGGTTTTCCCACCAGCTTCTTTAAACCACCTAGCTATTAGCCAAATGCAAAAGACAAGGCCGATCCATTGCATTAGCAGGTAGTTGTCATTTGACATTCTTGACATCTTTGGTTTTATCTATAAAAAAATCTTGGAGTACTGCATCGCTTTGTCTCATGTGGTGTATTTGGAGACAATGCAACAACAGAAGATTAAATATGTACGATGCTTCTTTCTATTGTGTTGAATATTTGCTCATGTTTTTTGTTTTCATGGTTGAATACTGCTTATCATTCAATCTATCAATTTAAGCAATTTTAGCTATTTCCTCTTTTTCTCTTTGCTCTTGGAAATCTCCAAATCTCAAGATCAGGTGGTTCAAAAAATCATTATTATTCAACATATAAGTACTTGCTAATGTGACAAAGCGATGTAGTACTCCAAGATTTTTTGAACCACCTGATATTGAGAATTGGAATTTTCCAAGAGCAAAGAGAGAAAAAAGGAAATAGCTAAAATTGCTTAAACTGAGAGACTAAATGATAAACAGTATTCGAGCATGAAAAAAAAAAATGTGAGCCAATATTCAACACAATAGAAAGAAGCATCCTACCCATTTAATCTTCTCTTGTTGCATTGTCTCCAAATACACCACATGAGACAAAGCGATGAAGTACTCCAAGATTTTTTCCAAGATAAAACCAAAGATATCATGAATCTCAAATGACAATTACCTGCTAATGCAATGGATCAGCCTTCTGTTTTGCATTTTGCTAATTACTTAGGTAGTTTAAAGAAGTTGGTGGATAAACCTTTAAGTATGTTATTGGAACTGAAAAATAACTCCAGTTCACAAGTTCAACCCATCAACGCAGGATTGGTACCTCTGAAATGTTCCTCTCTCTTTTGGTCTTAGATACCAAGCTACAGTATGCTAAACTAAGCTTATACTGCACTAAACTAGCTATCTCCATTAATAGTCAACATGGACCACCACATGGACTCTAGACCGCCCCCTCCAATTGCCAATCACGTCCAATTATTCATAAAACAATTAAAACAAGCATCAACAATTTCGCACAATTAACAAACAATCAAGAAATTCGGGATTTCGGGAGTTTAGTTTCGTTCATGCAATTTGGTTTCCCATCCATCTCATATAAGTAGGATTGATTAATTATTGCTAAGCGATCATTAACTCCACTTGAACGTTTGTCACGTGATGGGCTAAGTCACAAAGCACCTAATAAATTCTAATCCCAATTCTAAATTAACTGCTGAACATTCATACATCAGTACAACCAATCATCATTTTGATTATAAAGCAATCATCAATCAATCAATCGGATGGGTGCACTTGAGGCCAATTAGCTCAGCTATTCCTAGGTGATCCTAAACTAAACCAAGGGTCCACATTTTCATCTAATCTGGACCCACAAACCAACAATCAATCAATCGAGTAAAAGCACAAATTACACTAAAAATCAAGGAATATAATTTTCTATCCAAATTTTCAATTTCTTTTATAGTCGGGTATTCTACTTTTACTCATTTTTATTATTTCTGGAAATGAGGACTTGGGCCCATTTCCTAAAATATCCATTTTTCTTCCATTCTCTTTCGAAATAATGAATGATTCGCAAAATATTTTTCTTTTATGAAAATGAATAAATAAAAATATTTCTTTATAGTCTACAAAAATATTTAAACATAAATTATATTAAGAAAGAAAATATTTTTTCGCTCATTTATTTTTGTAAGCGATATAAGCAATCACTTCCATAAAAATATTTTCAAGATCATTCATTTTTTGTGAAGCAAACGGAACCTAAATCAAAGTCAATTTTCAGAAATGATGTACTGACATCATAAATGAATTATTGTCTAAATTAAAGTATCCCTGGACTTCAAATGACCACCATCTTTGTGTTTACTACTGACCTTCACAGAATCATTAACTATTATCAATGATTGATTTTACCCCTTCTCTATTCAGTGAACAGTTCAATCACCTACAATCTGATTATTGTGGAGACCAATCAATACATGGGTTAGAGAGGGCCAACCGACGCGAAACACCTCAAGGAACCAGCATTTCCTCGCCATTGACCACCAGTGGACTTCGTAGGGACACATACATGAACACAGAGAATAGAAATACAAGCAATGGTCAGATGACATGAATCGAATATGAACATTAACAAAATGATCAATTTACATCAATACTTTCTAAGATCATACAAAATGATAAGCCATTTTGCAGCCATGTCTAAGCGGCATTTCAACAAACAGTTTGTAGACATTGAGAATGCTGTCTAATAAAAGAACCAAAGAAGTTTTTTCAGCTAAAACCAATGCTGGAACAGCAATATTGTAATGAATCATCAAGAAACGACTCAGATTCTCAATGATTAACGTCTCACATAAACCAGACAAAAACGGAGGAGAATGAAATTACCTAATTAGAGAAAGAAAAGAGGTGATTAGATCGACGGAAAGAGTTTTGGCTACCACCTATGGCCAGGATTATAGCAACAAACGAGCCGCAGGCTCGTTATCTTCGTCACTTCAAGGATTCTCAGTTTCGAAACAGAGCATAAGCAGAGCATCTTCCGCGGTTTCTCAAGTAGAGTACCAGCGATGGTGAGCAACAACGAGCGGTGGCCATCGGCAACAAACAACGACAACGACGGCGATTTCTGCCGATGCGCTGCCCCTCTCGGGGCGGAGCGTGAGGAAATGGAATCGGACCAGAGATCACAACCCCAGAGAGAAAGAAACAGAGAGAGAGGGTTGTTTTCTTCTTTGTTGTGCCTCCTCTCTCTCCTCACGGGCGAGTAATTATGAAGAGAAATCTCGAGATCGAGATTTTTTGGGTTCCGTTCTCCACGCAAGACGGATTCTCCGTTACGATCTTGTTTGACTCAGCCTCGGAAGCCACGTTGCCTCAGATCGTTTCTGATAAAAATTTACCTTGTGGGGCTAATCATTAGATCAGAAGGTAGGCATGTTTCATTGAGGAGTAGGTTACTCTCTGCCGCCATGGCTAGGGTTTTCCGGTTTCGCATGCCTCCTCAATAAGACCTCCCCTGAAAATTTCAACTTCTATCATGGCAATTAAGATCAACCTAAAAGACGTGCATTCCTCTCACCTGAAACCTACCCGCTAGTACTAGGTTCCTTAATTTTCAGAACCTAGAACCTATCCTACATACCCTGGAACCTGAAACTTACCCCATCACAGGTTCCAGGGTACCCGCAAACCTGTCAATTTCCTTCAAGACAAACTCAACCTTGACATCTTTCTAACCCATAAACACGAATTTCATCATTCTCACAATTAGCCAATCATCACAATCACAAATCATGATGTGATGAAACAAATACAAATTGGCAATTGAAAAACCACATGCATACGACTTATCCCGAGCCTCCCTTCTAATCGCACGAGACTCAAAATTTAAGGACCTGAAATTAAACGAAACAACAAATTAATATAATTAGATTACATCAATTATCATTTTTGTTACTCTCTAGAGTACCTTCGAAGTTCAAATCTTCGATGGCTCGAGAAAAGGGAGAGGGATAGCAAGTTTTCTCCTTCTCCAAGGGCTTGAAATCAGTCATGGTCGCAGATTTATGCTAATTCCTTAAGCTCACCTTTCGATTTCCAAAAGTAAATTGAGATGGTTTATTCTTTTTTCTTTTTATTGAACCATCCTTTAGCAAAACCGTTGCAAAGGAGCTCGTCACTTGTGCCTTCACATGGTCAACCGCAGTGATAGTTAGCAAGGTATTAAGAAATAGAGGAGACTTGGGAGACGATGATAACCAAGGAAGCAAGAGTTTGAGATCTAAAAACCAAGCGTGATGAGTTGAGAGGAAAAAGTGAACTAAGAGACAATAATAGATGAAATAGAAACTAAAAAGCTAAAACTAGGGTTTAGAACTTTAGATACTCATGTTCTAGTTCCGGGTTCGGTTTCGGTTCGGTTCCATCGAGAACCGGGAACCGGAACTAGAACCGGAACCTGCAGTTTCTAAAAATGTGAAACCAGGAACCGGATCCTAGTTTATCGGAACCTGAAACCGAACCGGAACCGCCGGTTTGGTTCTCCGATTCCCAATTCTACCATGGAACCATGCTCACCTCTAATTCTCACTGTCATAATTAACACAATAGGTCACACGTAATATCAATTCTCATGGTGTCTTTCACCATTGTTAATATTCTGTTGCTATTGTGCTTGATGACTAACTACATTTTTAGATTTGGTTGGCTACTCATATTTGTAGAATATCTTAACATAATATTATTTATCCTCACTGGTAGAAGGCTTACAGTTATGTCTGTATAGAGGTGAGACTTGGAGTCAGCATCACTGAGGCGAGGAACAGTCAAGATCCAGATGGAGACCCCCCCACGAACCCACCATGTATATGGTGTAGTGTTACCATGAGGATGTGACAGGCTTGACAGCTTGTGAGAACTGATGAGGCAATGTGATGACTTATTATATGAACATAAGTAGTACATCAAAGGGGTATCTGAAACTGACATGTCATCTCTTTTACGACTTGGAACTTCGATGCGTGGTTGAAACAAACTACTCGATTTTCATTTCTTTCGACAAAGGAAATTAGCTAAATCATCTCGTGAGCAGAAGACTTTGATTGCACAAATCAATTAAGATGGAGGAATTGATTGCAAAATCTAAATGCTGAGGAGTCAGATCACTCGCTAAAACTAAGAGTGCACTTGAGGCAATTTGGACGATACCATTGTAGAAAACTAGTTCAATTGAAAATCTTTCTCCTTATTTTTATTTTTTTCTTTTGTACTGTAAATCCAAAAGAAGGAACCCTTAGGTGAACTTGTTTGGCTGTTCTCAATTTTTATGGATGAGGATAACCGTTTCGGCGAACCAAATGGGTGAAAGTTTAGAAAACCAACTCTTGAAAAACACATTCACACAAATAAACACACCCTTAGATTGAAATGTTTCTGGTCTTTTTTACCGTAATATTTGTTTTGAATGTGCCTTGAGCCACTCTTTTTGCATCAATTGATAGCTGTAAAGGGAACTTGACTCCTACATTGATGATGAAGAGGGTATAGACTTCCTTTATCATCACTTTTAAAAGTAATTAACTTCACAATTGATGATTCTTTGGTGATATCCTGTGTATACAACAGCGATTCATATCGTAACAAATTAAACTTTTATGAAAAACTAACGTGCCTGACATTGTTTTATAGTCAAAACATTAATTTCTCATGTCACATTTGACCTTCCATTCCGCATATGATTCTTATATGCCTTATTTCCTGTTTATTAAATACACATGTTGTTTTGCGCGCAAGTTGAGTTGTCGAACTGTGCTCTCATTCTTGTTTGTAAGTTTGTCTGGGTTTCATATTCAGTTGCTGTCTCTACCCAATCGCCAAACCTTTTGGAGTCAAATGTTCTAAAATGCTTCCAAAACGTAAGTTTTAAGTTCGAGATTGTAATTGAAATACAAATGATATTTTCTATTATATTAAATCAGACGTTCTTTAATATTACTTGAAAAGATTTTCACAATAAAATCGTGTACACATCGTATAATTATAATTATGTACGTGAAATTTGAGGAATCTTAGCTACTCTTGACTTAGTTAAGAATAGTTGCGGTTCTAGATGAAACCCTTTCTGGTAATTTTGCAGCATCATTTTCCATGCAATCTTGGGTCATTGGCAAAGCACCACATTTTCTTTTTCTTCGTATTTTTTAATTTGAATTTGAAAGGACCGAAAAACGTTAAACTGTTTTTATGAATACATAATTTTATGAAAAAGATCTGATGTCTTAGTATTCCATCTAATTAAGTCATGCCATTTTTGTTTGATTTTTTAGTCGTAAGGCAGTAATTCTAGCAGATTGAGGGAAAATTACCAAAAAAGTTCTAAACTTATTGTAATTGTGCCAATTCAATCCTTTTTTTTTTTTTTGCTAATTTAGTTCTAAACCTTTTGTTACTATGTCAATTCAGTTCATTCGACCAATTTAACCAGCCGGTGCTGACTTGGACACCGAACGGCGCCAACCATCCTACGATTTAATGTTTTCATATTCTTTTTGAATTTTTTATTTATTTTATTTCTTCTTTTTTTCTTCCCGCTTTTTTCCCCAATCAGTCGCCGCTAGCGACTGGCCAGGGGCTAGTAAATTTGACTTTTGATACTATTTGTGATATGGACAATACTTTTTTTAGATTAAATCAGGCAAGGACTACTGTTTGATAAGATTTTCACAATACAAATCCTACACTAAGTATATAGCGACAAGATTTATTTGAAGATTGATGTATCGTATGTACGCTTGAAATATTTGGGCTAAGAATATTTGCTTGTCACAAAGATGCAGACATTCTATTGTACATGATAATATCTTTTTGTTCAGAGACCCCTCATGGCAAGGTGAAACCTTTCGTTCAGACATCATTCTGTGTAGTAGAAATGTCTTTCATAAGAGGCTTTAGATGGGTTTGACCTAGAATGAACGTCTCCATAGCAGAACAGATTGTGAAAAATGCTGGCTTGTACTAGTTTTTACGAGCAATTCATCACAAAGAAACACACATTAAGAACAATAGCGATGAGAAACTTCATTCATTCATTCAAATTACAAAACATGGTCTTCAAGAAAAGTGTAAAAAAAAAAAGTCCTAAACCTATTGCATTGGTGCCAATTTAGTCCTAAACATTTTGACCTAGAGCCAATTCAGTCCTTCCAAATAATTTTGGCTTGATTTTGCTCACATAAACACTAGTCGGCCTACATGGCATGACCAGCACTGACGTGTACATTTTTCAATAATATTTTTAATGATTTCCAAATATTTTATTATTTTTCTTTCTGTTTTTCCTCTCTTTTTTTCTGTCTTTGTTTGTTCCTTTTTTTTTTTCCTCCTCTTTCCCGAGGGTTAGCACGGCCAAGGCTGGCGAGGGATAGAATCACTTGAGCAAAGCTGGCCCTTGCCGCCACAGGCAATGGTCGGCCTTGCCGGGAAGAGGGCAAACTCCGGCGACATCGCCCTGGCCCGGGCGACACCTGGCAAGGCCGCCCTAGCCCAAGCTATCTTTGTAGTTTGCCATGCATGTGTCGTCCCCAAGACCAATCGGCCATTGATCTGCTAAATCATTACCTCCAAATTAGCAAGACCGTCGATCAAGTGAAACAATCTCCTGCCCTTATCCTAAAACCCCTACTAAACCAAACCCACATCATTGCAAGAACCAACGTCTTCTGCCCTTTTTGCTTATCAAGCTCCTCAGGTTTCACAGTGACAACCTTCGTTATGCACGCTAGCTACCTGTTTGACGAAGTACCCCACCGCAAGACCCAGTTCTCTTGGGCTTCTCTCATCCTTCCCCACGTTGCCGGAATCTGGCAAGGCCAATGCTCACCCGGTCTAGGGTGGCCTTGCTGATCGTCGCCTGAGCCAAGGCGGCATCACCTAGCGTTGCCAAGGCATGGGCGAGGCCCGGCCTTGCTATATCTAGCAAGGGCAGCCTTGCTAGGGTTTACCCTCACCCCGGTGAGGCCAACCGTTGTCTATGGCGGCTATGGCCACCAGGAAAGAGAGGAAAAAAAAGAAAGGAAAACGACATAAACAAAAAGAGAGGAAAAAAGAAAGAAAAATAAATAAAATAAAAAAATCATTGAAAATATTATTTAAAAATGTACAAGTTAGCGATAGTCGTGCCACGTAGGCCAATAGGCATCTATGTCAGGAAAATCCAACAAAACTTAGTCGAAAGGACTGAATTGGCTCTAAGTTAAAAGATATCCTGCCAAAATTAGCCGGAAGGATAGAATTGGCTCTAGGTTAAAAAATTTAGGACTAAATTAACATTATTAAATAGTTTAGGACTAAATTGGCCTCGATCTTCGCTTGTACGTTAGAATCTAATTCAACAGAAAAACTACGATCAAGTCCTATACCATTACAACGAAACTACTAAATGATAGAATCAGGTGGATATAGTATGTATGATCCCATCATTCTCGATCACAAGATTACTGTTGGTCGCTTCTACTTTGGCCTTGCCCAATTCAAGAACCCAGTTGAGAATTTCGGACGAGCAACTCAAGTGGAGTGGGGTTCGACTGATCTTGGTACTGATTCAACAGGGCTTGCAACATTATAGAATGCAAGAAATTCATCGGGATCTCGGATCGTTCTCTCTCTTTACTAATGTACATTGCAAAGCATCCTCTTCTTTTTAGCTTCTTGCCGATTCCTAACTTTGCAATGAGCCGACGCAACTTTCTTCCAAGAATAGCCGTCTGAACTTTCTGATGAAGAATGGTGAATCCTTAGTGAATTTGATATCTAACTGATAGGAGAGATATTGTTCCCGTTAATGTACAAGTTGTTGAAGGCTTAGCAAATGGATTATTTATAGATGGATAAACATCGTGGAATTAGAGTAGGATTAGGTTTACTTTTCCAAAGTAGAATTTGGCGAAGTAGCTTAATTTAAATTTAGCGTTTGAAAAAGAGATTTTAAGGTCTGAATTCCAGTGGAATTTTAAAACCAGATAGAGATGTCCCCAACTAACCACCTACAGAATTGTTTGCTTAACTATAAATGCAACGGACTTTAGAGATAAAACAAAGAAAATTTTGAACACAAATTGATGGATCCTTGCCCTGCAAATTCAATAAGTTTGAATTTTTCAATTCAAAAGTTTAAAATGATAGGTGGAGGGAGACCAAATATATTGAAAGAACATGTATACACTCAACTAATGCATGTTAGTTTGATAGGTGGCAGGAGATCATGTATATATAGAAATCTTATAAATCCAATAGCTAGGAAATTTAAATCCATTTCCGTTTGTTTCGCGCAAAATGTGACAGCTCTGGAAATTATTTTTCAAAAACTCTTTTTCCAGAAAAATGATGATAATTTTCAGCATTTGGATGAAATCTGAGAACGTCCGAAAAATATTTTCCACAGTTTGGAGTTTTTTTTTCACAAGCATGCTTCTTTAAAATTTTTTAAATCAATTTTTAATTAGTTTCTTTTGTCTTTTCTCTCTTTCATTTTTTTTATTCTTTTCTCTTATTTTTTTTTTTCCAGAGTCCAAATGCCAACCAAAAAAAGCAAAAGGCAATAGTCAGTTGCCTTCATTAGAACTAGGGGGTGCAGCCGGAACGGATTTATCTGGAACTTGAATTGGGCCACCCGAAACACAGGCTCGAGAATCGGTTCCTATTTAAATCGGTTTAGGAGTAGGATCTAAATTTTAGCTACCGGTTGGAACCAAGCCGGCTCTAAATTCCAAGTACCTCAGACCGGATTGATTTTGAAACTGATTTTTTGCTACTGTTAAAAAAATACCCTAGACTCGCTCGCCTCACCTTCTCTATTTTTGGTGGATTGTAATTTCTGTTGCTCATATAGGATTTTCTTTTTTGGTGAATAATGAGTTTTATTATTCGTCTTTTACTTTACCATGGCTACTCATATTTTTTTGTTGAAAAAATGAAATAAAAAAAAATTTCTCGGGTAGACCTTGGAACCAAACAGAAAAAATAAGGTAAGTTCCAAAACATGTCCCAAGACAAACAGGATAGGTTTTAGGTTCTAAAAATTCAAAAACGATTATAATATGGTTGGTTTCGAGGTATAGGTCTGGAACCTACCCACCCGGCCCATGCTCACCCATAATCAAAACTTCTTTCATGTGATAGCCACCGGCCATAGCGGCTGGCCACCGAGCCTCGCCACTAGCCAGCGAGCTCGAGGCCAGCGAGGCGAGCTTCGGCCTCGCTAGATTTGGCAAGCTCGTGGTTCGCCTCGCTACCTGGAGCTCGCCATCGGCTCAACCGCTCGAGCTCGTCCTTGCCAAATCTCTAACGAGCGCTTGTCTCGTCGCCTCGAGCTCACCATCAGCTCAATCATGAGGCTCGGCCGCTCGAGCTCGACCTTGCCAAATTTCTGGCGAGTGCTTGCCTTGCCGCCTCAAGCTCGCCATCGGCAGTGCCGTCAGTTGAACCACGGCCTCGTGAGGAGATCTGGAAAGCTTGTGGCTCGCTTCACTGCCTCGAGGTTGCTATCGAGGTGAAGATCCCCAGATCGCAGCTCCATCTTGGAATCGAAATGGTAGAGAGGGAACCATCCTTGAAGAGAGAGAAAGGGGAGGAAGAAGAGGGAGAGCAAGAGGGCAAGACTTTCTTTATTTCTTTCCTTTATCGAGCGAGAGAGAAGTGTTTGAAAGAGAGGGGAAAATGATTTCCTTTCTCAAAAGAGGAAATCATTTTCCTCAATTTTAGAAGGAAGTCTTCTGTTGGTCGATTTTTTTTTTCCTTGGCCGCATATAAACACCAGAAATGGGAAAGCTTTTTTCCATGAAACAAAGGGGGCACAGTTATATATCATTCAGAAATTAACATTTTTCAATTTCTTGACAATGCAATCTATTATTAAATTAAAACATTTAAGAGAATCATGTAAAATTATCTTGAACTAATGTACGGCCTCTCTCCATTTACAAAAGAATAATAATAATAATTTGATGGCTAAACGACCAGCTTAATTGAAGAAAAAGGAAAAGCGAAAAAGAACTAAAAAGAAAATGAATCCCGACATGTGTCTTTATTACTAACAATAGAAAAGAAAAAGAATAAAATAGAGTATTTTCGAGATGAAGTTTTTATGGAGAGGACTCTAGCCGAAGGGCAAAGACTCTTTCCCCTGGCGCTCAAAAACAATCTGCAGATCGGGCGCGTACAGGATCCATGTCCTTGAATAATATCTGCCCGTTAGTAATTCCTTACATTGCTTAATCTTCATCTTCAAACATCGTCTGATTATGAGGAATGAGTTCAAGGGAATGGCCCTAGATTCTCAACCAAATGTGAATGGTTAGCAGATTTCCGTAGATAGTTTATAGCTACCGGACCTTCTTTTCTCCTTCCATTTCATTCTTTTCATAGGTATGAATTGATCACCTTCATCCCGGAAGATTTCAATTCCTAAATGGAAATGGCATCCGACACTTCTTCTAGTGGTCTCCCAATTATTGACTGATCCAGTGGGGATTGTTGATGATTTAATCAGTGTATGGTCGTTGAATGGAGCACAATATCGCAGTGACAAATAAAAATCATGCTAAAACTTTATCGGCTTTGCTACTTCTGTTGGAATGTCACAATTAATATGCCAAGAAACGGGTTTGTTCGAGCAAGAATCCTTGTGCAATAAGAGATGACGGTTTTAGCTAAGCCTAAATGCACAAAGAAAATCGTAGAGGTCACTCTTAGACCTATCTGTTATTTTTTCTGAGATTTTACCATCTTAGTCTGCACAATAAACTACCCTATGTGAAATATTGAAATTGAATTGCAATATTATACTACAGTGTCATGGTACAAGTGAAACAATCTATTGCATTTTTTTGTAGAGCATGGGACAATTAGATCATACACACTAATCGCACCGGCAAAAGATTAGGAGCGAAACTATTCTAAGCGTTATGAAGAACGACCTCGGCTCCCTACTTTTCCAACCAAAAAATTGCAGCAACCCACTATTGCTATAAGATCACAAGGAAACAACACCCCCCCCCTCCTACTTTGAGTTTTTTGTAGTTCCAATCTTGCACATCGCTAAATCAGCGACGACAATTATTAGAATATCTCGAACTATACTCACTCAAATCAGCAATATAGAAGAAAACGAAATATGAGGTGCTTTTTGCCTTTCATAGATCTGGTCCATTTCTATAACAAATAACAAGTGCTAACATGAGGCCATGGGTCACAGCTCATGGAACTTGGGAAATAGGATCTGTCCTCTCAACTTGTATTAATATTAAGAGCCTCTACTAGCGTAACGACCATCCTCTTGCCATTTTCCTCCCGGAAGGCAGCTGAGGTTCATATCATCGGACATGTCATCCAACTTATCAGTGTCGTGACATGACTTGAACATTAAACTTGAGCAACGAGCAGCACAAATAACTAATTAACTTTGCTTCATCAACTACGGCTGGCAAAGAGAAGTTCAAGTTGAAACGATGATGATAAAGTCAGTTAAGAAGTGAAGTCATAGACAAATAGCTAGACTTACCTTATATTTCTAAAAAATGCATACTTGACCTGCCAAAATCAAACCAGAATTAGAAGATTGGCTACCATATACCTATAATAATGTTTAGATTAATCAGTTTCTTACTCTGAATTAAAAGGCTTTCCCTAGATAGATCTAACTAAATCAATGGGGATCCTAAATATCCTATTTCCTAGATAATAGGAAATAGGAAGGGAAGCTCGGTGAAAGGTAGGATGATATTGTCACCGCTTTGGTTTTCCTTGTCCCTTCAACTTTTTCGCTGCAGGTTTCAATCACTTTTTTTTTTATCTTCCTTGAAATAAAAAAAATAGGTTCTCTTTTCTTTTTTTCTTGTTAGGGGGCTTATTTGCCAATAGGTTGCACTTGTCACCTACGTCGGTGGTACCAATTGGTTTGGCAAAACTCGCACCCGACTCGAGCCCATACCCTTCTGTAGCAAAAGTGGTCTTCTTAGGTACTTGCTGATTAAGCTACAGAAGTTGGATTGGCATCCTGTCCAAGCTCTCTTTCCTATCTTCGATTTGAGATGGTTAGGAAACAACATCTAATGAGGCCAAAGAAATTCTGATCAAATATTGACTCGGCCCACTCAAAGTAGATTGATCATCTATTGAGTCCATTCCATCATATGTTACCGGGAAATCCTGCTATATCTTCATATTTTTTCAATAGATGATCAACCATCTTTCGTATAGGCTGAGTTAGTATCTAATCAAACTTCCTTTGGCCTTATCAGATGTTGTTTCCTAACCATCTGAAATTGAAGATAGGAAAGAGAGCTTGAACTAGACTCGAATCCAACTTTTTTCGCTTAATCAATAAATACTTGGGAACACCACTTTTGCCACCGAAGGGTATGGGCCCGAGCCGAGTGCGAGTCTTGCCAAACCGATTGGTATCACAGACATGGGAGACAAGTGTAAGCTATTGGCAAAGGAGCCCCCTACAAGAAAAATTTAAAAAAAAGGAGAGCCTATTTTTTTTTATTTCAAGGAAGATGAAAAAAAACAGTGATTGAAACCCTCAATGAAAAGGTTGAAGGGACAAGGAAAACCGAAGCAGTGACAATATCATCTTACCTTTCGCCGAGCTTCCCTTCATATTTCCTATTATCTAGGAAATAGGATATCTAGGATCCCCCAATGATTTAGTTGGTTCTATTGAGGGAAAGCCCTTCAGTTCAGGTTAAGAAACTAATTAATCTAAACATTATGATAGGTACAGGGAAGCCCGATCTTCTAATTCTGGTTAGATTTTGGCAGGTAAAGCTCTAAAAGGGAAGGCCAATGTCATTCTACTCTGGATAGAGTGGAGCTAGCCAAAAGCAAAGTCAAAGACTAGCAACACAGCCAACATACACACTGAATTTTTTTTTTTTTAAAGCTTAAGTGTTTCATATTTCTACCCATTTTCCACGAAAGGGAAAATTTCTACGACTCTTGCTTAGTCAACTCAGTTTCATCCTGTCCTTCGCGATTCTTGCTTCCCTTCATTTTGATGTGAGAATTAGACGCTTCAAAAAAAAAAATTATAAAATGGTTCTTTAGTTTGTCTGACCCTTAACTTAATGTTTCAAAAAGACGAAGAAGAGATTTATTTCCTAAGTAGTCTGACTCGTCCCCCATTTATTTATTTAAAAGAACAGGGAAAGACGCTAATATTTTAGATGCTCTGACTTTGGATGTTATGAGCTCCAACTTAAGAGCTTCCTAGCCTCTTTTTCCTTTTGTGAGTGGTTGACCACTTGTTGTAGATTTCAATCTTCTTTACCATGGGGTGAGGATCTAGACCTCACTGTAAGAAGGACAGCCCATCAGCCAAGACGAGCAGGCCGAGAAAAGGAGACATCTCATGAGTTTTCTGGACAGATCCGTTTTTATACCCATTAACAATCTAGCACAATTAGCAAACAATCAAGAAATTCAGGATTTCAAGAATTTGATTTTGTTCGTGCAATTTGATTTCCCAACCACCTCACATTAGTAGGATTGATTAATTACCGCTAAGTGATTATTAGCCCCCACTTGAACGTTTATCATGTGGTGGGCTAAGTCACAAAGCACCTAATTAAGTTATAATCCCAAATTCTGAACTAACCACAGAATAATCATACATAACTTAATCAAATCGAAGGCAATCAATCATCATTTCGATTGTAAAGCGAGGATCAAACCGGTACACATATAGGCCAATTAGCTCAGCTATTCCTAGCTGATCCTAAACTAAATGAAGGGCCCACAATCTGGTCTAACCTGAACACACAAATCATCAATCAAACAAAAGCACAAATTACATTAACAATCAAGGAATAGAATTTTCTATCCAATTTTCCAAGTTTTTTACTGTCAGGTATTTTATTATTTTATTATTTTTATTATTTCTAGAAAATAATAAAGCTGAGTTAGACCCGTGTCAAATCAAACACAAATCTATTAGAAAAAGAATATGCCCGATCTTTATCAGACCCACTTTAGCATGACTACACTTGAGCCCATTTCCTAATATATTCGTTTTTCTACTATTCTCTCCTTTGCGTTACTTCATTGTTCTGTGTTTTTTTAACTGAGCTTATAGTTTACCAGTCAATCTTAACGTGTCATTTGCTTTGCAAAACTTGAATAATTCGAAAAATATTTTCCCAAAATGGATTGCCTATATCGTTTATGAAAATGATTGAACAAAAAAAAAACTATTTTCATTGTTTACGATAATATTTAAACATAAGTTGTTGTCGATAATGAAAATATTTTTTGTTTATTCAGTTTTGTAACTAACATCGTAATCGAATTACCACATAAATCAACGCATTCCTAGACTTCGCATGAGCTCCATTTTTGGGTTTGCTCCTGACCTCACGAACTTGCCGTCATTTTCTATCAGTACACTCCTCACGGAATCTTTAACTGTTATGAATAACAGACTTTAACCCTTCTCTATTTAGTGAACAATTCAATCACCTGCAATAGGACCATTATGGAAATCAATCAATACATGGGTTAGAGGGACAAACCGATGGGAAACACCTCAAGGAATCATCACTCCAGAGAATGAGATGAGCCATTTCCTCGCTATTGACCACCAGCGGACATCGCAGGGATGCATACATGAACACACAGAACAGAAACAAAAGGAAAAGCGATGGTCAGATTCATTTGCAATAACCATGACACTTGACAGGAATCGAATCTGAACATTAACAAAATGATCAATTTACATTAATATTTTTTCAGATCGTACAAAATGATAGAGCTATTTTGCAGCCATGTCTAAGTGGCATTTCGACAAACAGTATATGGACATTGAGAATGATGAATCTAATAAAAAATCAAAGAAATTTTCTCAGCTAAACCCAAACTGGAACAGAAATATCATCTTGAATCATAAAGAAATGACTCAAATTCTTAATGATTTATACAAGAGTGACACGACCACAACTCGTTTTATGTCTCACAAAAATCAGACAAAACAGAGGAGAATGAAATTACCTAATTAGAAAAAGAACAGAGGTGATTAGATCAATCGTGAGACTTTCGGTCATGGGCTCGATATGTCGTCACTTCAAGGTTTCTCATTTTCGAAACAGAGTATAAGCAGGGCATCTTCCGCTGTTTCTTAAACACAGTATCATGAGCATCAGCCAGCAATGACCATCGGCAATAAATGGTGATGGAAGGTCGGCCCTCGTCATCGGCGGATGTGATGGCTGAGGGGAGGAGGAACGAAGGAGCAGCGGCGCACGACTGGCCATTTCTGCCAGTGCGCCGCCCCCTCACCCGCCAGAGAGAGAAACAGTCCCTCCTCTCAGGCGACCAGTTATGGAGAGAAATCTCGAGATGGAGATTTTTTCGGTTCCGTTCCCTCTCCCTGTCCACGCAAAACAGATTCTCTGTTGCGATTGTGTTTGACTCGGCCATGGAAGCCACGTTATCTCTGTTCTCTCTCCGTCCCTCCTCTCCCCTGTTTCTTTGTCTTGGTTACATAGAGCGAGAGAGATAGGGGGGAGATGGGCTGAACTTGTTTAATGGGCTGAGGGTGGTCTGCAGCCATGAGATTTCCGGCTTATCTCCGTGATGGGTTCTTCTATATCCATCAGATCATTTCTGATAAAACTTTGGCTTGTGGGGCTAATCATTCGATTAGGAGGTAGGCATGTTACAAGCTAGCCGTGAAGTTTCATTGAGGGGCAGATTAGTCCTCAGCCGCGATGGCTAGGGTTTTTCAGGCCTCGCCTGCCGCCTCTCAATTGGAACTCTCGTGAAAATTTCAATTACCATCATGGCAATTAAGATCACTCGTCTAATCAATGTAAAAGATGTGCATTCCTCTCGATGAAATCAAAGATGATGGGGGTTAGTTTCGACGTACACGTATATCCACCTCCCCTTAAGAAGAAAGGATAGCTTGAGTTCACCTAATTATTACCAACCAACTTCGAGTCTAATAAAAAGCGAGCGCTTTGCAATAAATTGTAAAAGAAAATTGAGGTGTTTTTTTATTATTTTCTTTTATCAAAATTTTCATGAAGAATTTTATGAATTAAGATAAAAAGCACTAAGACCGTATCGTGCTTATCAAGGATTTATCGATGCCAATTTAAACGAGAAAAAAATAAGGAGTTAGCTTCGCAACCACTTGACAAGGATGGAGACGGATGAACGCAGCAGAGGAAGAAGACCAGCACTGAGCTGCCATACCCACGGACTCTCTCCCTTTGATGAGATGCAAAAAACAGAGCAAGAGAGGGAGGCAAGAGTCTAGACTCAAAATGAGATCCCGAGAGGAAGGCGTCGAGCTTGAGCGAGGGGGATCGAGAGAGCCGCGAGTCGTGGCTCGAGAGAGTTGTGTCTATGATTGTGAAACTCAGAGCGGCATGAGACGGAAAAGGAAAGAGGAAATCTTTTGTCATGGGTAGGGTTTCTTAATTACTTTAAAAAAAAATTAAGAAATAAAAATAATTGATCCGGCCCGAGCTGTTCGGGTGAGCGATTCCACTCTGGAATCGGGAATTGGATCGAAAATCACCCATTCCATAAAATGAGAACCGGGAGCCGGACTTGTCCCTCTTGAGAGCTGCCCAAAACTGGCCGATTTGGTCGTGTTCGGGCAATTCCCGGTTCGGTCGGTTCCCATTGCTCACCTCTAATGATTATGATGTGACTAGTATATGGCTCTTTGACTCATTCGTAATTCTTATTGACAATTACGTGGCTAGTTCATTTCATAGTAGCAATAAATGCTGCAATCTCCCTTATGCTTTCAAACGGTTAAATGGCAATGTTCATGCATGCATGTGAAGTGATGCCATTTTGAGATAACAATCCTGCCAAGGGCCAATATCGAGAATAGGAAAAAATATAATTGCCAAAAAAAAAAGAAGAAGAGAAGCGTGAGAAGAGCTCAGCATACAATTTCCATTAAAAGAAATGAATCGCGTAAGGGAGAAAGGACCGCCATCTAACATCGGACTATCTTTTAAGAAATATCATGAATCGTATTCTGATTGTCATTTTTCCTCGGAAATATTATAAGTCGGCTCCATTTATTTCACGGAAATAAGTAATTTGGAAAATATTTTCCGAAAAGTGATTGCTTATATCGTTTAGAAAAATTAGTGAACAAAAAATATGTTTATCATCGATAACGATCTATGACTAACTACTTTCGTAGGTGATGAAAACATTTATTCCTTTTTTGAAGCGACACAAATGATTATTTTTTAGAAAATATTTTCCAAATCGCTTATTTTCCGTAAAACAAACGGAGCCGACATCTTGAATTATTTTTCACGAATTCCACTACTAACACCGAGGCAAATGATGCATTTAGTTGGGACAAAAGGGAAAGTATCGTAGCTTCAGTTCGACCGCCTATTATTAGTGAATTGTTCGCTCGTGACAACTACATTATGTCGTTTTGAACACATGGACGGGTTGGAGATTTCTTAGATTCTATGAATCATGATCCAATCCTCTAACTATTTTTTTTCTCCCTGGTTGAAGGAAGCTTTACTCTCTATTAATTGCACCAGCAAAAGGAATCAGAGGTCTCTCCGTCACCAAACTAAGCAAGATCTCTGGTGTCCGGGGCTTCGGAAATCACCCCTTTTAGTTTTTCTACATGAAATGCAAGACCAATCTTACGAAACTCTTGTTAAAAACAAATGAAATAGATTTCGCAGATCAACCATTCTAGTTGAGTCATCTGACCTCTCAAGTGGAATGATATAAGTAAGATTTGTTCATTTAACCCAAGCAATTCCTTTTTTAATTGCTTTCTTTTAGCCTTAACTTTTGAATTGATATAATATTGATTTGAGGCAATCGGTATTGGACGATCACACCTCCTACTGTAGTGCATCATCTGATGTTTGATTGGTTGCTTTTTTAATCTCAATCTCTTCGTCATTTTCTTTCTAATGGCTAATATTCTTCCTCAAGCGATCCTAAGCTGCATTTTTCTTTTACTACATCAATTCATTGACTTCTAGTCCTAAGGTTGATGACCCTTTTGACGTGCTTCTTGTTTATTTAAATAAATTCCTCATTTTTAATGCATTTACCAATGCACGATGTGATTTCAGTGAAGAGTTTCATCCATATCGTAACTTAAATAACCATCTCCAAGTGATTTAGCTGTTGCTACATGTACTATCTATTTCATTCTTGGGCTAGCTAGAAAAGCGCAAAGTCAGACTTGATTATTCTAGGAATTGAACTAAATCGAAGAGATGAAGAGATTTTTATTTAAGTTCGAGATCTATGAGAGAATAAGATGATTATGTGATTGTTATATGAGCATATTCAAATTACCATTATGCCCATTGTCAACAGAAACTGGTTAGAATTCCAATAGCCTTCTCATGCTAGAGTCATCGACATTAGGATGGAGATCCTTTTTTGCTTTTTCTTTAGTCTTTTTTTTTTTTTTTCCTTTTGGTGCAACTGAAGATTGAATTGCCAATTCTGTGAATCCGTCATTTACATTTTGGCAATCATCACATCTTTGAAGGTAACAGAATCACCAATTCCGTGGGCAAACACTGCAAGTTACCTTTTCTAGCTTGGAGACATTACATATCGGCGACAGGGACAAAATCGAGATGCTATGGAAAAATCAAGTTGCTGCTGATTTTTTCCACAATCCAAAATCGCTTTGTGGAGATGAATGCAATAAACTAGTGAACATTGTTCCTTGTTGCATTCTAAGACGGCTCGCGAGCTTGGAAAGTTTAGAGGCACGATCATGTGGTCGCTTAAAGTTGCTTTAAAACTTGAGCCATTGAATCCTCAAGATGGGTATCATGTTGAGTGTTCTCAGCTAAAAGATCTTAAGTTATTTGATCTAACAAAGCTAAGGTGCGTACGGGATAAGGAACTCTACTGTCAAGTTAAATTTCAATGTAGAATGTTGACATAAGTCATTAGTGATGAGGAAGTTAGGGAGGGGCATGTAGTGGCTTTCAATCAATTGAAGTATTTGGAGCTTGAACGGTGGATAGGATTGAGATGTTTCAATTCGGGTGGATACACTTTGATGCTCCCTCTCTTGGAAGATGTCATTGTGACTGGATGTGCCAACATGAAGTTTTTTCTAAGGGACTAGTAGAGGTGTCAAAACTGGAGAAAATTCAAGTATCAACAGAAGCGTGGTTCAAGAATGAAAACCTTAACATCACCATCCAAATTATGTTTGAAGAAATGGTATTTATCAGTTACCATACCCTATGCAACTGGATGATCACTGGCAGAGTAATTGTTGTTTGCTAACTAGAAATCTACGTTTAATGATGGATTTTCTTTTCTTTTTTTTTAAAACAAGTTACCTTTGCTGGAATAAAGGAAATGCAGCTATCTGAGTTCCTCAAGTTGATTGGAAAATGGCATAATGAACTTAATCCCTTCAAGTCAGTTTTTGCAATTAAAATCACTGGTGGTAGATAAATCTCCATCACTTGTTAACGTTATTCCATCCGTATTGATGCTTGCTGAGCACATTACAAGTGCGGGATTGCGAGTTGCTAAAAGAAATATTCAATCTGGAAGGGCTAGAGGCTATGGAAAGCACTCAGGTGCTGCCTTCCTTCACGACTTCGGACTTGGTCAATCCACCAAAGTTGAGGAGACTGAGGAACAAAGATTTTCAAGGAACAACGTGCTTCAATTCTCCAAGGGAGATGTCCATTTTCAAGTGCAGCAACTTCAGATATGCTTTCGCTCCATCCTTGGTGCCTAGCAAATTATGAATGGATGGAGATAAAGGAGTGTGGTCAAATGGACGGAGTAATCGAGAAGATTGCACCCCAAAAACTGGAAAGGTCGGATATTGGAATGCTTGCTCAATTTGACTACTTTCTTCCTGGGGAAATGCTGGAATGCCCCTGAGTTGAAAGAGATGACCATTGCCCATTTCCCCAAGATGAGAAGTTTGACTTGATAATCTTTGATGAAGATTGACAATGACACCCTTCATCTTTCACTCCACAGGTCAGTCCTTCAAACAAATGCATTTTTGGCATTTCTTTTTTTCTCATTTCATTCAAAAGAGGAGTATATAGCTTCAGGATAAAAATACAAATCAAACAAAGCAAGTAAATTAAAAGATAAATCAACTAGATCTAGCTTGTAGAGACTCGCTCATTCCACAAAGACGTATCAAAACATAATCGGTGGCCGATCACCGAGTCTTTTATCAACATTTTGTGATGAGCACACGCCGAAACTCCTCTCTCCAGTAATTACGGCTTTGCCAAAAGGCAGTGCGCACTTAGGTTCAACGTCCCCAGCACCATCACCGTATTGAGATGACAACAACAACAACACTAAGTTGAAAATGAACATATAACGCTTTGTAAATCCCAGATCTATTTTTAGATTGGAATAGAAGAGCACCTATATCTAAATCTAACTCTAGATCAGGAGAGAAGATCTGCAAAACAGAAATCAAATGATCACAAAATAACTTCTAGATAAGCCGACTACAAAAGCAATAGTGAAGCCGCGCTCGACTAGATAGAGCAAACACCGAGCTAGAGTGAACGAGCAAATCCAGAATAACAAATTCTTCCACAATGCTCACGCTTCAAACTTCTGAGTTTATCGGACAAAACTCTCCAAGTAGAGAAAGTCGATGGATCGCCCACAAAATCAAAGAAGAAAACTTAAAAAAGAAGAAGATATGAAGATATGGAGAGAGAGAGAGAGAGAGAGAGAGAGAGAGAGAGAGAGAGAGAGAGAGAGAGAGAGAGGGAGGGCCCTGCAGAAGAGGGGAGTGGCAGCGCTTCTTGATTGAGAGGAGAGAACGGAGCTAGGGAGGGAGACCCCTTTTTTGGCATTTCATTTGTAACATATTTTTCGACCAAAAAAAAATTTGTAACATATTCACGTAGAATTTGGACAATGCACGGTACGTGCCATGTGCAGAAAAATACTAGATATAGATGTTCGTAATATCAATCATCAATTTTTGCTCAAACAGAATCAAGACTCGTGTTTCATACCTAAACAAAAATGAACAAAATATTTACTTCCCCACGGTAATCCAGGATCCCATCCGTAAATTTTTTTGCTGATACGGATTCAAAATCATCTGTTCATAAGTAAATTTCTGATAAATAATAGCATTCACGTGCTTTGTACGGGCTTAAGTATATAATCTTTCAATGTTTAGTACAAAGACTATCGCCTTTTTAGTCCTTAATGGATGTAACCATAATTTGTACATCTCTATGACTTTTCAGAAGTGGAAGATTTTCTATGAGCTCATAAAACCATATCACATGCATGCCATACCTAATACAATCGAACAAAAGGCTAGACATTTTGAGGTCTACGATTATTACAGTCCACAGCCTCTCACCCCACCTACGACAGAGTCAAGATTCAGAATCTAATATAATGTGTCCATCCTAGAATAGAGGAGTGAGACAAGCAGTAGTTGAGCAAAGATGAATACCTTCCACGGTGCGAGCCCGACCTGCAGCAAATAGTTCCCGAAAGAACCTTTTGGTACCTCGCGAAGATCTAACAAGGGCTGGCCAAGGTCGAAGGTGCAAGGATATGGGTAGAACACAGGGTAATAGATTGAAGGAGCACTATACTGAGGTCTACAGGTAATGGTAGAGAAAAGGGGTTTAGGATATAAGAGCTGGATGTTGGAAAATATGATAAGGATTGATTGGGAACAAATGGAATCAGACTTTGAACCAAAATGAGCAATTGGAATAGGAGAAGCGAGGTAAGGTTGATACTGAGGGTGATGGAGGTGAATCTTGGAATAGAGGGAGCTCTTTTTGCCCTCTGTACAAACAATCATTGTACCACTGGTTACAGTGATAGTTATTAAGCTACGGTCCGTCATTCGAAGTATTGTTGAAACATGGCAATGCTGGCCTTTATTTGTCTAGGTGTCGGTTAGGACACTTTGCATATATTCATGATAATGGGTCGTACCAAAGGTTGGATACGTCATGTTGTTACAAAAGGAAAAGGAAGACGAAAAAAACTTGCTCGTTCACGATAAAATGAATGGAAATTACGCATTCGGTACATTTTCTCCAATTTATCTCCCATCAAATTGGACATAAATGTTCCTTCTTGTTCTCAATTTACTTAAAAAGTTCTAAACCTATTGCACTTTTACTAATTCAATTATAAATATTTCAATTTTGTCAATTTTGTCGTAAAATTTTCACGTTTTGGCGAATTTTGACCTGAAATCATTGAACATCCTATGTGGTATAGCTGCGGCACATGGATTTTTTTTAATAATTTGTTGATTTTTACAATTTTTTTATTTTTCTTATTTTCTTCTCTTTACATTTTTTTTTTTTTTTTGGGGGGGATGGAGATGGCGGGCGTCGCCGACACTAGGTGAGGCCCAAGACGATTAACCAGGCAAGAGGGCCGCAGCTCTCACTTGATCGGGGTGAGGCCGTGACGCCCAGATCAAGCAAGGGCATTGCGACCCTCGTTTGTCGCCCATTGGCAAAAAAGAAAAAATCTATGTTAGCACCGACAGTGCCACATAGTACGGCCGACGTCCACATCAATGATTTCTTATAAAAAATGGTCAAATGGACTCAATTGGAAAAAAAAAATGAAGAGGTTTAGAACTAAACTAGAAAAATTCAAAGGTTTAGGATGGAATAATCACAAATAACGTTTACGACTGAATTAACACAATTTACAGTAGGTTAAGAAGTTTTTCTACTAATTTCCTCCACATTTTCACCAATTTGCCTCCCATTGAGAGATAACTGTTCCTTCTTGTTCTCAAAACAATGTTTTAATTTGATTTCCCACATCCAAGCGGGGGGACACCAAGAAATACATGGAAAATCATGAGAAATTTCTCACGAGGGCACAATACTTAGTGTCAATTCATGGTCATCTATTCAATGATTTGACTTCCCGCATCCCAGCGGGGTAGACATCAACAAATAAATTAAGAATCTTGAGAAATTGGTGGATATGCCAGTATTCATATTATTTGAGTTTTACAGAACCATGAAAAAAAAAATTCCAGGTGTCCCGGCCTGCATGGAGGATTCCTGTGCCTTGTGCAGGCAGCAGTAGCTTTGCATTGGGTATGTACGTCCATCTTCTGTACTGCTCATTTTAATGGTGCTTGAATCTCTGCTTGTTTTACTATGTTTGTTTTTCAAAAGTTAGCCAGTGTAATTGTAGAGAACTGGGCAGAGTTTCGATCGATTCAATTCTTTCACAGCCAGCCATTTTGCTTCTAGAAATATTCCTTCCATTTACTAGAGTTTCGTGGGGTGCTGCAAACTAAAGAATTGAGTTTTAGCCGGTACTTTTAGATAATGGTTGCGCCATTCGACCTTGAGAATATGAGTGTGGATTGCGGACACTAAGCTCGAATAAATGGAGCAGTCCGGTGATCCACTTCTGGTGTTCAGGATCAAGGACCATTAGTGTTTTGTGTTATGAAGCTATAATCGTCATGTGCTCATTAATTTATAAGGAGAATCCAGTTGTATTGCCTGTGCTGCGCTTGGGATTTTGTTATTTTAGGGGAAATGTTCTTTTTATTGGAGAAACGGAAGTAACAAAAGAAAATGCAACAATGACATCAAGTTGTACATATTGTATTTTTTTTACATTTTAGGTACATTTTTGTTTTCTCTTCAGTAGATTGAAATTGGGACATAGAGAGGAGCAGGAAATACCATTCCAGTGACTTAATCATGCAAAAGGAAGTTTTCTGAGAGTATTAAGATGCAAAGGAACTACTTTGAAAAATTGAAGTGAGTAATGTAAGTTGAGAAACTGATGCAGGGAAGACTGTTGAAGACCTCATGGTTCACTGTACTTCCGTGTTGCTGCTGGCATATCTATTATGATGATTGCAGATTCGGATCCTTGGTCGTTTTAGCACGGTATGAGGTCTAGGCCGATTTTTTATGTCAACATATGCTCCCTTTCAAAAGGATTAAATGTACTGATTGTTTTGAATCTCTCGGTAAATCAGTCTATTTGAAATATGCACGATCCCACTTGCCGCTTCTTGTTGATAGACTTTTTATCTTCTTATATGACGGGTGCCTCATTTGCCAGAATTTCATCATTACTATCTCCCGATCGATCATACGATATCCCACCTTAAGATCTCACATCCCTTTTATTCTCAAGATACTATTTTGATTTTCATCTCACCCCTTCTCTCTGATCTCGAATCTTGAAACCTTAAATCCACTCCCATGGTAGTGAAAGATCAATCAACTACCTCGCCTTCCATGTGTTAAAGAAACATCTCATAAAATATTTGGGAAAAGTACACTTTTAGCGCCAAAAGTTGTGTACGGAAATCACTTTGATGCCAAAAATTTCAAAGGGATCACTTTAGTACCAAGTCGGAGACAAAATGATCACTTTGGTGCCGCCGGCGAAAAATTTCGGACATTCCGAATACGTGGTATTTTTAATTAATTTTTGAATTTTAAATGGCATTTTTTTTAAGAAAAATGAAGTCCATGTGGACTTAAAAATTTTAAAAAACTAAAAATAAAAATATTTTTTATTTTTTAAAAAGAAAATTTAACAAAAAATTTTTAAAATAAAAATTTACTTAAAATAGATTGAAATAAGCAAAAAAAAAATTAGCAAAATAAAAAAATATTCGGGTCAGGCAATGAGAGTTTGTTGTAGCCCTTGTAGCTGCCGCCCCAATTGTCGGCAATGGCCGGCGTGGGTGGGGCATGGTTGGTGGGGGTTGCCGAGCCCCGGCCGGGGGCCAACGACCCTCGCTAGCCACCGGCGAGAGCTTAGTGACCCCGGCCCAGATCTGGGGGTCGCGAGCCATTCCCCACCTTCGCGAGTATTGCCGGCGATTGTGGGGTGGCGACGACGAGGGTTACAACAACCTAACATGAAATTCTTTTTTTTAGGATTTTTTAGCTTTTTTTTTTTATTTTCAGCTTTTTTAAAATTTATTTTAAATAAAAAAATTCAAATTTTAAAAAAAATGCCACGTGGACCTCCGGTAGGCCACGTCAACGTCTTATATTCCAAAGAAGTGTATTGGAGTTGGGATTTAAGTGATCATTTTTTAAAAAATTTGGCACTAAAGTGATCTGATTGAAACTTTTAGCACTAAAGTATATCCGTACATAACTTTTGGCACCAAAAGTGTACTTTTTCCTAAAATATTTTGATGATTGTCAAACTACCATTGGTATTTTGTTTTTACTTTTGGTATGCAAATGTTTTATCTATATGACTAAGGAATCATGAAATGACCATCGGGTAAAGATCGCATGAAGTCTAAAGTGCTTTTACAAAAACATTGGCCAACGATCATAAAAGATCTAGTCACCGATAGTTTGACATCGGAGTTTGAAAGATCGTGTCTGCGGGGCTGTTTTTAGTCCAAACAAGCTTATGTTTCTAAAAGAAAGGCTGAAGTAGCCGTTACTTGAAGGGAAAGCATGAAGGGATAACTTTAATGCTTATCGGGAACAGTTCCTTGCTCCTGTGAGAGTTGTGCAAAAGCTGTCAGTGTGAAACAGAAGTTATGCACCTATTTTTGAAAACTATGGTTTGATTCGGAGAAAGCAATTATTTGGACAGCTCTAATTCGAATCAGCAAGTCCTGTCAACCTCCAACAACTCTTTTGCTTCTCCAAAGACACTCCAACGGTAATGTCGCTGAAGTCTATAAGAAGAGAAGAACATGAAGGCTTGAGGAGTAATCATTCATTCAAGAAATCCAAAAAGTCAGGCTAGTTGTTGTTCTTGTTGAAAAGCTTAAATCCGTTGAAAGATATTGCAATCATTTGTAGCCTTTTAATCGTGGATGTCGCAATCCGATCTCGAAAAATTCGGGTTAATGGATAACTAAGCCTCCCGGACGGGTTTAGCTTGGGCCCTCCCAGGCATTGACGAATCGTTATCATATAGAACTAAATCGACCAAATTCAAAGGTTGATAACTTAATTGGCTTCCGAACAATAAGTTAAGGACCTTTTTGGTCATTATTCTAGAAAACATCGGTGTTACAATATAGCTAAGACAACCGCCACTCGAAAATAACTTTGAATGATAGGATAAACCCATTGTAATAATTAGTCTATATCTTATAACCGATCGGTTTATGGAATTTTGTGGGACCACTGCTAACTATTGTAAGAATTTTGATGAATGCGTCATTTATTATTTAATCTAACAGAGTCATTCAAAAGGATACGTGTTGGATCCAACTTTATTCCATAAGAATATTATAATTTCATAGTATTTAGGAGTAATAGCTCATAAACGTGTGATGTTAGAAACTCCAAGAAGAGGCAGAACAGTACCTATCCAAACTCTAACTATTACAAATTCAAAGAATTATACAGCAGGTTTTTTCCTCACCTTTCAAGTATAAATAATTGAGTGCTAGCCTAAAATTATCTCCAAGAGCCAAGATGCATGGAAACCTGCTCGTAAAGGGATTGAAGGAGTAGGGCCGAGTATCAAGTCCGGAGTTTGATTCTGGTAAGCACTACATTACGTGTGAGATTAAAAAAAATAAAACAATAAAACCAGGACAAAATTATCAAAATGCCCCTAGTGTTCTAGGCCGATTGAGTATCATCTTAAGCCTCTAAACCTCCAAATATCCTTGTCTAACTATCCAAATATCTTAAAGCCCACACCTTGACTCTCAAGAGTCAAGAGTAGTGGTGTCAAAAAGACCAAAATCGGAAATTTCAAGTACGTTCGGATTGGATCTCATTTTAGTTTGGATAATATGTGAGAAAATAAAAAAACAAGATAAGTATTGTAACGATTCGGTTTGGTTCAGTTTCAGGTCATAAGACGAACCAAATTGAAACACATGAAATCCGACACTCTTTCATTCCCCCCCAAAAAAAAAAAAAAAAAACAAAACGTAAATGCCCTCTAAACTTATCGGCCCGTTACCCCATTGCCTTCTGCAACTCATAAAGAGTACATTACCTTCGGCTCTAGACTACTTCAAATTTTCCCTTTTCATTCATTTACGTTCTCCATTTTTTTTAAAGATTTAACCGCCCAAATAATACAATTGTTTTTTTTATACTTTTGGCAAGGCTTGACATGGTGCTTCATATGACAGTAGCACAATTTATCGAGTTTAAGAATGACAATGGAGTCGCCGAGGTATTCATTTTATTATGGAAGGAGGAAAAAGAAGCTATTTCAATTGGAAGACGGATACATTTTAGAAGACGAAATATCAACTTGAGGTCGCTATGGCCGGTGAAGATTCGCCGGGACCTCTCGATGGCACCGACTTATTCACTCTCTCCTTATCTTTTTTTTGCCCCACAACACCGTAAATTGACCTACGACTATGAGTCCAGCCCCTAAAATGTTGCCATGAAAAATAAAGGGAAAAATTTTAGCATAAATACAGTAAAATGAAGAATTTCTTTGGGCAACATTCGGATGTACGTGCATAACCTATATACCTTCCCAGGTGCAATTTTTCGTCCAACAAGATGAACCCCGCCAAGGCCACGACCACCAGCATCAAAGGATTAAAAACCGACACAAACAACGGTCCCCTCATCCGCATGCACCATGCGATTATAGCATTGCACAACCTACAAGCGACGATCCCCTACAACACCACAGGCAAAACCAGGCCGCCCAGCATGAGGGGCGGCGGATCGTGTAATAACACATAGCGGGATAAATTCGACATTCTACACGCAATATCAAAGAGTAAGGTGTTTGTTGGTAGGTGTACCGAGTATGATACAGTGAGAAGCCTGATATTCCATCCGAGCTTCCAATGGCTGCAATCCCTCTCTCTGCACAATGTGTAAATCACTGCTCGGATTGACCCAATGAAGCACATCAACATGGTGCCGGTGTAATGGTACGGGAACCCATCGCTCATCTTAGCCTATCAAACAAGTCATTGGACGTCCTTATGTTTGCCAAACTAATCGGAAGAACCTCGGAAAGCCTAAAAGGTGAATCGCCCTAGAGAGGTCCCACACAGCGAAGTGAGGTAAAGCAAATCAAAGGCAAGAAAATGAAGACATCAAACAAAAGACCCACCTGAATGATCAACCACAAAGCGCTACTCAAGCGGCTGGCCAAGGCCAAAAGCGAGCCCGGGAGGTGATCGTCCGAACCCCTTGGCTCTGCTAGGTCGTTGCCACGTAGTGCAACAAGTTCAAATGCGTCGACCACATGGCCGACTTCCACGCCCTCGTAGAAGGTGAGTAGCATGGCCCCACCAACTCCAAGTAGTGTTCCCACCACCTTCGCTATCTTGGCTATTGTCCCGAGCCTCAACTTGTCCAACCTAAGTTCGATACCATTATCATGAACATGAAAGAAAACCACACCAAGTCAGACATGTTTTTGTCAATCTTCAAGAGTTGTTGAATTTACGGGGAAGTCCTGTATCTACCAAAAACAGGTGGCCAAGACAAATGTCACCGCCGGGAGAAGGTTGGCTATCGCTGAAACGTATGTTAGCGAGATCGCCTTTAAGTTGGCTACATATAGATTTTGAAACATCGATGCCCTGCAATTCACTTGATCTTTAGTCAACAAAATAGACGAAAATTTTGCCCAAGTAATAATAGTTCTATAACCCACACTTACCTAAATAGCCCACAAAAGAAGGCCTGGACCAGCACTTTCCACGACATGTTAGACCATGTCGTCCCGTTATATGCCGAAACGTAGAATCAATATGCACGTACACATAAGAATATATTACAACGGAAAGGAAATTCGTCTAATAGCAGAAGTGAAGTGCACGCATGTGTGACTTTTCCAATAATAAAGCCGGAATGCCACACAAAGAGGGCACTGCTGCTATTCATGGATACCAAATTCAAAGACGTTAAGCTACAAGAAGTATCTTTTCAGAACTCAATGTCCTGTCAAAGTGTCAAAGCTCCCAAGGAAGTGAGTGTATTTGCTAGTCTAGGTTGAACACTTAAAGCGGCAGTAAATACAAGGAGCCGACTGTAAAAATGGGATCTTTTGAACTCTCTGGTTTCAGTTTTACGGGGTACTTGTACGTTATGAAATAAACAAAGATTCTCTGTCCGGAATAAAATCTGGGTAGGTGGAGGAGCTGTAAAAAATTTCGTGTTGCGTGAACAAATCTTTGCAAGGACTATCACATAATTGATATGTTCCTGCATGCGTTGGACTCTTCACGTTCATGCACATGGCAAGGACAAACCTTTTAGAAATTTTCACTTTTCGCCACCGTGGTTTTCAAAAGTGAGGGTCTTTCCAAAATTCAATTAAGACAGTCATTCCTTGTGATACAAAGCCAAAACAATGGAGAAAACTCAATAGAGATAACAATCTCACTTGAAATTCAAAGAATCAAGCTTTTTAAACTAAGTTCTCGCATAACTTTTCTTGATTATGTAGTAGCTGCCCTTATTTTGTGAATGGTCTTCTTTAGCAGTAACTCCCTCTTCGTTGATCTTGAAGAATCATAAATGACGATGAAACGAGGATGAGTCAGAGAGAGCGCATGTTCCCAAAAACGAATGGTAAAGGCAAGACAGTGACTTAATCATGCAAAAGAAACTTTGCATCTCTTAAATTATACAGACTAATTTTCGTAGAACGACAACATAAGTCATTCAACAAGTTTTTTCTGGTTATCCGTAAGCAAACAAAAGCATGCTATACGAACCGTTGACGACATGGAAAAACCATTTCACTATTGAGATGGCCAAGTAATGATCTCATTATGGAGGAATTCAACTCCACGTTGAATGTAAAAATATTTGGTTAATTTTTATTGTTTTTGAAAAACCCCACTTGGTGGACTAGGATTCATGATTTTCTCAAAAAACTGGACAAACAATTTGGTTTGGTTTGATAAGTCCGTGAATGAAGCTTGCTAGTGGTCCGATTTTAGCTATCCTTAGTCTCATGCTTTCTAGGATTATCAAAATGTAAGCTGATTTCTAGTGGGTGCTTTTATGGACTCGTTGTTGATCCCGAACATGCATTGTGTGTGTGCATATATCTCTCGGCCTCAAGACTCTCAACATGTCACATGAATGCCTCAAACCTTCTTGCTCGGTCGGTGATCTAGTCCAAAGATTGTGAAACAGACTTTTTAGTTATAGCGTTGTCATGCATGTCAATCGATAAGCCCTAGTACTGAAGTTGTGTTGAAGTTGTGCTTCTACTTAATGCATTTACGCCGCTGAACCTTGAGAAGACAAGGAAAAGGTTTTCCATTCTCAAGCTGTACAATATTCACATTCAGTCTTCTCTGTTAACAAAATGAACGTCGTGGCGTTAATGGTATTTGTCCAAATTGCTTGTGATGCTGTCAATATCCTCGCCAGCGGGTGGCAAGCTAACGGAATGAACCTCACACTAGTTGTGGCATACCGATTGATTTTTGTGACGGCCATTATGGTTCCTCTGTTAGAGTATATTTTAATATTCAATGCGGGTTTTATTAATTGTTATTATAAATATTAATTGATCCAATAAAGAAAGACAAAATATTTCCTAATTCTAGTTGGACATGGGGCTGGATAGTATGGGCCGAGATAAACCTTATCTATAATGAGATGATAGGTTTCAATCTCTATAAATAAAACTCAAGTCCCTCCTCAAAGCGTAATGTCCACATAACTTCACATAAAGTGTCATAAGAAGTGATACGTGAGGGGCCGTTTCATTGAAGTCGGTGATAAAGGGGGTTCATAAAGGAGAAGCTATTGAGCATTGGACTGTCGCAGTTCCGCATCAAGAACGATGGATCCTAAACAAGATGCGTTAATGCCTCTATCTTATGAGTATTTGATTCGTGTATCTAAACGTGATTTTCTAGGGTCGCTGCATCAAGGGTATTAATCGCAGCTTACATGTGGTATCGGAGCTAATGCGTTCTAGATCTTGAATCACGTTCTGGTATTTTTTTTTTGAAATTTTATTTTCGTTAAAATTGAAAGAAAATTATATATTTGGAACCTACAAAATGAGACGGCCCCTCACGTATCGCTCCCGATGACCCTTTATGTGAGGTTATGTAGACATTAGGGTTTAGAGAAGAGACTTGAGTTCTATTTATAGTGATTAAAACCTATACCCTATAGATAAGGTTTATCTCGGCCCATACTATTCAGCCCCATGTCCAACTAGAATTAGGAAATCTTTTATCTTTTTTTATTAAACCAATTAATATTTATAATAACAATTAATAAAGCTCGCATTGAATATCAAAATATACTCTAATAGAGGAACCATAACGGCCGTCACAAAAATCAATCGGTATGCCACAACTAGTGTGAGGTTTATGCCGTTGGCTGCCGCCAACCTGCTGAGAATATTGATAGCAGCGCAAGCAAGCTGGACAAACACCATCAACGCCACGGCCTTCATTCTGTTCATAGAGAAGACCGAATGTGAATATTGTACAACTTGAGAATGGAGAACATTTTCCTTATCTTCCCAAGGTTCAACGGCGTAAAGGCATTAAGTAGAATCACAACTTCAACACAACTTCAGTATTAGGGCTTATCGATTGACATGCATGACAACGCTATAACTAAAAAGTCTATTTCACAATCTTTGGACTAGATCACCGACCGAGCAAGAAGGTTTGAGGCATTCATGTGACATGTTGAGAGTCTTGAGGCCGAGAGATATATGCACACACATAATGCATGTTCGGGATCAACAACGAGTCCATAACAGCATCCACTAGAAATCAACTTACATTCCGATAATCCCGGAAAGCGTGGAACTAAGAATCGGTTTAAACCAAACCACTAGCAAGCTTCATTCACGGACTTATCAAATTGAACCAAATTGTTTGTTCGGCTTCTTGAGAAAATCATGAATCCTAGTCCACCAAGTGAGATTTTTAAAAAAACAATAAAAATTAACTAAATATCTTTACATTCAACATAGAGTTGAATTTCTTCATAATGAGATCATTACTTGGCCATCTCAATAGTTAAATGGTTTTTCCATGTCGTTAAAGATTCCTATAGCATGCTTTTGTTTGCTTTTGGATAACCAAAAAAAACTTGTTGAATGACTTATATTGTCGTTCTACGAAAATTAGTCTGTATAATTTAAGAGATGCAAAGTTTCTTTTGCATGATTAAGTCACCGGTACTGCCTTTACCATTCGTTTTTGGGAACATGCGCTCTCTCTGACTCATCCTCGTTTCATCGTCATCTATGATTCTTCAAGATCAACGAAGAGGGAGTTATCGCTAAAGAAGACCATTCACAAAATAAGGGCAGCTACTACATAATCAAGAAAAGTTATGCAAGAACTTAGTTTAAAAAGCTTGATTCTTTGAATTTCAAGTGAGATTGTTATCTTTATTGAGTTTTCTCTATTGTTTTGGCTTTGTATCACAAGGAATGACTGTCTTAATTGAATTTTGGAAAGACCCTCACTTTTGAAAACCACGGTGGCGTAAAGTGAAAATTTCTAAAAGGTTTGTCCTTGCCATGTGCATGAACGTGAAGAGTCCAACGTACAGAGGAACATATCAATTATGTGATAGTCCTTGCAAAGATTTGTTCACGCAACACGAAATTTTTTACAGCTCCTCCACCTACCCGAGATTTTATTCCAAACAGAGAATCTTTGCTTATTTCATAACGTGCAAGTACCCCGTAAAACTGAAACGAGAGAGTTCAAAAGATCCCATTTTTACGATCGACTCCTTGTATTTACTGCCGCTTTAAGTGTTCAACCTAGATTAGCAAATGCACTCACTTCCTTGGGAACTTTAACACTTTGACGAGACATTGAGTTCCGAAAAGATACTTCTTGTAGCTTAACGTCTTTGAATTTGGTATCCATGAATAGCAACAAGGCCCTCTTTGTGTGGCATTCCAGCTTTATTATTGGAAAAGTCACACATGCGCGCACTTCACTTCTGCTATTAGACGAATTTCCTTTTCGTTGTAATATATTCTTATGTGTACGTGCATATTGATTCTGCGTTTCGGCATATAACGAGACGACATGGTCTAACATGTCGTGGAAAGTGCTGGTCCAGGCCTTCTTTTGTGGGCTATTTAGGTAAGTGTGGGCTATAGAATTATTACTTGGGCAAAATTTTCGTCTATTTTGTTGACTAAAGATCAAGTGAATTGCAAGGCATCGATGTTTCAAAATTCGTATGTAGCCGCCTTAACGCCGACCTTGCCAATATATGTTTCGGAAGTGGCCAACCTTCTCCCGGCGGTGACATTTGTCTTGGCCACCTGTTTTTGGTAGGTACAGGACTTCCCTGTAAATTCAACAACTCTTGAAGATTGATAAAAACATGTCTGACTTGGTGTGGTTTTCTTTCGTGTTCATGATAATGGGATCGAACTTAGGTTGGAGAAGCCAAGGCTCGGGACAAGAACCGAGATAACGAAGGTGGTGGGAACATTACTTGGAGTTGGTGGGGCCATGTTGTTCACCTTCTACGAGGGCGTGGAAGTCCGCCCGTGGTCAACACATTTGAACTTGTTGCACCACGTGGCAACGACCAAGCGTAGTCAAGGGGGTTCGCACGATCACCTCCCGGGCTCGCTTTTGGCCTTGGCCAACTGCTTTCGTAGCGCTTTGTGGTTGATCATTCGAGTGGGTCTTTTGTTTGATGTTTTCATTTTCTCGCCTTTGATTTGCTTCACCTCACTTCGCCGTGTGGGACCTCTCTAGGGCGATTCACCTTTTAGGCTTTTCGAGGTTCTTCCGGTTAGTTTGGCAAACATAAGGACGTCCAATGACTTGTTTGACAGGCTAAGATGAGCAAGGGGTTCCCGTACCATTACACCGGCACCATGTTGATGTGCTTCATTGGGTCAATCCGAGCAGTGATTTACACATTGTGAGAGAGAGGGATTGGAGCCATTGGAAGCTTGGATGGAATATCGGGCTTCTCACCGTATCATACTTGGTACACCTACCAACAAACACCTTACTCTTTGATATTGCGTGCGGAATGTCGAATTTATCCCGCTATGTGTCGTTACCTGATCCGCCGCCCCTCGTGCCGGGTGGCCGGGTTTTGCCTGTGGTGTTGTAGGGGATCGCCGCTTTTGGGTTGTGCAATGCTGTAATCGCATGGTGTGTGCGGATGAGGGGACCGTTGTTTGTGTCGGTTTTTAATCCTTTGATGCTGGTGGTCATGGCCTTGGCAAGGTCCATCTTGTTGGACGAAAAATTGCACCTGGGAAGGTATACATGTTATGCACGTACATCTGAATGTTGCCCAAAGAAATTCTTCATTTTACTCTATTTATGCTAAAATTTTTACCCTTTATTTTTCATGGCAGTATTTTAGGGGCTAGACTCATAGTCATGGGTCAATATACGGTGCTGTGGGGCAAAAGAAAAGATACGGAGAGAGTGAATAAGTCGGTGCCATCGAGAGGTCCCGGCAAATCTTCACCGGCCATAGCGACCTCAAGTTGATATTTCGTCTTCTAAAATGTATCCATCTTCCAATCGAAATAGCTTCTTTTTCCTCCTTTCATAATAAAATGAATACATCGGTGACTCCATTGTCATTCTTAAACTCGATAAATTGTGCTACTATCATATGGAGCACCATGTCAAGCCTTACCAAAAGTATAAAAAAAAATTGTATTATTTGGATTGTTAAATCTTAAAAAAAAATGGAGAAGGTAAATGAATGAAAAGGGAAAATTTGAAGTAGTCCAGAGCTGAAGCCAATGTACTCTTTATGAGTTGCAGAAGGCAATGGGGTAACGGGCCGATAAGTTTAGAGGGTATGTATGTTTTGTTTTTGTTTTTTTTTTTTTTTTTGAATAAAAGAGTGTCGGACTTCATGTGTTTCAATTTGGTTTGTCTTATGACCTGAAACCGAACCAAACCGAACCGTTACAATACTTATCTTGTTTTTTTATTTTCTCACATATTATCCAAACTAAAATGAGATCCAATCCGAACATACTTGAAATTTCTGATTTTGGTCTTTTTGACACCACTACTCTTAACTCTTAAGAGTCGGGATGTGGACTTTAAGATATTTGGATAGTTAGATAAAGATATTCGGAGGTTTAGAGGCTTAAGATGATACTCAATCGGCCTAGAACACTAGGGGCATTTTGACAATTTTTTCCTGGTTTTATTGTTTTATTTTTTTTAATCTCACACGTAATGTAGTGCTTATCAGAATCAAACTCCGGACTTGATACTCGACCCTACTCCTTCAATCCCTTTACGAGCAGGTTTCCATGCATCTTGGCTCCAGGAGATAATTTTAGGCTGGCACTCAATTATATATACTTGAAAGGTGAGGAAAAAACCTGCTGTATAATTCTTTGAATTTGTAATAGTTAGAGTTTGGATAGGTACTATTGTTTCGCCTTTGCTAGGAGTTTCTAACATCACACGTTTACGAGCTATTACTCCTAAAATACTCTGAAATTATAATATTCTTATGGAATAAAGTTGGATCCAACACGTATCCTTTTGAAAAACTCTGTTAGATTAAATAATAATCAATGCCTTCATCAAAATTCTTACAATAGTTAGCAGTGATCCCACAAAATTCCATAAACCGATCAATTTTAAAATATAGACTAGTTATTACAATGGGTTTATCCTATCACTCAAAGTTATTTTAGAGTAGCAGTTGTCTTAGCTATATTGTGACACCAATGTTTTCTAGAATAATGACCGAAAAGGTCCTTAACTTGTTGTTCGAAAGCCAATTAAGTTATCAACCCTTGAATTTGGTCGATTTAGTCCTATGTATTAACGATTTGTCAATATAGTCATTCTAATCAATTTTGTTCGAAAATTGCTAGCTTGGAAATCAACAATCTTTAGACTAGATCACCGACCGAGCAAGAAGGTTTGAGGCATTCATGTGACATGTTGAGAGTCTTGAGGCCGAGAGATATATGCACACACACAATGCATGTTCGGGATTAACAATGAGTCCATAACAGCACCGACTAGAAATCAGCTTACATTCTAATAATCCGGGAAAGCGTGGGACTAAGGATCGCTTTAAACCAAACCACTAGCAAGCTTCATTCACGGACTTATCAAATCGAACCAAATTGTTTGTTCGGCTTCCCGAGAAAATCATGAATCCTAGTCCACCAAGTAGGATTTTTAAAAAATAATAAAAATTAACTAAATATCTTTACATTCAACATAGAGTTGAATTTCTTCATAATGAGATCATTACTTGGCCATCTCAATAGTTAAATGGTTTTTCCATGTCGTTAACGGTTCATATAACATGCTTTTGTTTGCTCCTGGATAACTAGGAAAAACTTGTCCAATGACTTATGTTATTGTTCTACGAAAATTAGTGTCACGCCCCGATCCCCGGGCCAGCGACATCCCTACCAATTTCGCCACAGGTTACAAAAAATAGCGTCCCATGCACACTATTGACCTATTTACTTACAGCACATATGGAAACGTGAACTCTCTAGTCAATAACTAACATGTGATAGAAAAGTAGGAAATCAACTCAATCATTCTCACAAAAGACAATTTCATTTCCTAAGTCAAAGCGGATGAGTTTTAACCCTACCGAGCTATAGAAGACTTATACAACCTCATTCTTTAGGGCGGCTCGCTAAGACCTAACAAAGAAATATGGTCGGGTAAGGTTAAACTCTCATCTACTCCCAAAAACTACTCTGATCACCATGCCCTAATATCACGGGTTCTATCAATTGGGACCTGAAATGGTTAAAAGACGGGGTGAGAAATAAATCTCGGTGAGTCAACACATAAACCCGACTAGGACGTTGATTCGCTCGTACATTCTATCAAGCAATCACAGAAGCATCAAGCATATACTTCACCCACATGTAACCTTACTAGTCTTTAGCCATGTATAATGCAATGCAGACAACTCAACAAGGGCATCCTACCAAGCAATCACAGAAGCATCAAGTATATACTTCACCCACATGCAACCTTACCAATCTTCAGCCATGTATAATGCGATGCGGACGACTCAACAATCAGGCCAACCAATTCAATCAATTAGCAAAGCATCACATCAATTTGCAAGCACAAGACACTACATGAAGTCTAATTATTAATAGATGATTCCACATGGCCCGACACACTAGACAGTTGATGCTTGGCACATTAGACAGTTGGTGCTCTACCGGCAAGACCAGGTATCATCCCATTACTTTGGCGACGGCGACTACTATGCTAGTGTAATTTCGATCGACACGGCACGACATAGAAGGCATTCCAAAAAGGAGCGTTGGTCCGTCACAAGTCGCGACCGGCATCCGATCAACCCGATGACAAGGATTGACGTGCATCTAAAAAGTCATGTAATTCAAGTCGAAACGACCCGATCTTGTCGGGAACAACCATTACGTGATCATTCAAGTGCATCCGACAATAATCAGTCAAATTCTTATCTTTACACTTAGCCGGATGCTTATATAGTCATGATCAAAGACTCGATACTAAGTCATTTTCATGCTAAAAATATGCAGTTTGCTTTCACTCGGTTTGCATGGATATACATATTATCCACTAGACTTTACATCTGATAACGTGGGATTGACACCAACAATTTTCACTCATAACATCTAACATGAAAAACCAAGCATCCAAACAAGCAATCCGAACAATCGCCTAACATCTTTCAATAATCCGACGATAAAGGTCAATCCAAATTTATAACTCACTTATCGAAATTCCAATCCAACTAATAATCAAGCGTCCACTCGGCCCTGTCCTATCGCTAGCTTGCGATCTCACACCAACAATCATTGCCCAAACAATCAGTCCGATCTAATCACCAAATAGCCACAAACAACCCGACTAGCAGATCGACTTAATTAATCATGGCAATTTAACTTAAACCCAATCTCTATTTAACTGACCACGATTAAGCTACCTAAATATCATATTAGGCTAATTACTCTAATTACAATAATTAATTACTACTAATTACACTAACTAAGCACAATTAGCGCTTTAATCGGGGTTTAGGAATTTAACTCACAATTAAAAATCGGCAGTCGATATCGGGTCAGGGTTTCAAATTGCTATTCACGGGCTCGGTCGAGCACTGTTCACCGATATTGTTCACGAATACTATTTACCAGCACTATTCAAGAGCACTATTTACCTGCACTGTTCACGGATACTGTTCATAGAAGGGGAATTTCAACTGTACGCTCTTGAGACGACAACGGCGGCTGGTGGCTCGATCTCGGCGGCTTGGGCTTGCCGCAACCCAGCCGGCGGATGGAGGGCGGCCACGGCGAACACTCACGGAGTGGGGGAAAACGGGGCTGGGGTTTTGGGTCGGGGTCGTCGCGGTTGCTAGAATCTCGGGCTCGCGGGGCTGAGCTGGAGACGTCGGTGTGCGGTGGTGGGGGCTGGAAGACGGGCTTAGGGCTGGTCGGGTGGCTGGAGGTCGGATGGTGGTCGGCGGCCGGAGGAACAGAGGCGTCGGGGCTGTCGCTGGTGGCGCGACGATGAGGTGGTGGAAGCCGGAGGTGGTTGGCAGAGAGGAAGGGTGAAGCTCGGGCTCCCGGTTCTGCGGCTCGCAACTGGATCTGGGCAGAGGAGGGTCGCGGGGGTCTGTGGGCTCGGGTTGCGCAGCGAGCTCGAGGCGGTTGGGCTGGTGAAGTCGACGAGGCGACGGGTGAGACGGCGTTAGGGTGGCTCGAGCGACGACGCGGCGCGGTACTTCGCGGGGGTGGTCGACGACTGCACAGGCGCGACCTCAGGTGGGCGGTGCACTAAGGTGGCGATGCGACTGGCGGCTGAACAGAGGTTTCCGGAGCTCGTGGGCCGTCGAGGTTCCAGGAATGGATGGATTGCTTGGCGGGGTCCGGCTGTTGGGGTGGCGACGGGACGAGCTCGGGCCAGATCTTGGGTGGCCAATGACGCGGTGAGGTGGTCGGTGACAGGGTAGCGGCGAAGCATGGCGGTGATGGTTCGGGTAGTAGCGTCGGCGGGAGGGGGCTGCTTGGCTGAGAAAAAAAATAAAGAAACAAAGAAGGGGAGGAAGAAGAAAAACAGTAACAGGAGGAAGAGGGTGTCGTGCGTTAGTAGAGGGAAAGAGAGAGAACAGTGATGGGATGGGATGGTGATGGGTGGCGTGTGAGAAGTCAAGGGAGGGGCCCGTAAAAATTCAAATCAAAGTTATTTCCTATTTTGTCTTGTAGCGTAAATATCTAAGGGCAATTCAGTAATTTAGCTAATTAAGGTAAATTAATTTACCGCTAATAAAAACTAAGGGCAAAATTAGTAATCTTGTAACTAGGATTCAGTTAAGATTAGGTTTTGGAGCGAAGGATCTCAATCCTTCTGGGCGACGACTAACCTATCGAAGCCTAATTTAAACCGATGAATCTCTTAGGAATACCCAAACACTATCTCTTAAATCCTAAAAAATCCATATTTATTTATTAGATTGGAATTCATGACTAAAATCTATCGAATCCATTTTTCTCACGGACGTCAAAATTCCAAGGTATCACAATCGCTTTGTGTAATTTAAGAGATGTGAAGTTTCTTTTGCATGATTAAGTCACCGGAATCGAATACAACCTCTATTACCTCTGCTGGGGTCAATGCCGGAACGTTACCTTTGCTGGGGTCAATGCCGGAACGGCTGCAGCTAAGCTATCCTTTCCTCCCGAGTTCGATGGAAAGGTAAAGATCTTATTGAAGAAACTTTTGAGATGCTAAGAAGCAAGAGGGAAAAGTTTCAAAGCCTCTAGACATGTTTGCGTTCCAACTAATTGAAAGCAAGTGTTATTGCAGATTTCGACTTCAAAAACTGGTGAATTAACAAGAGAATAACTTTTGATTTGCAAAAGAGGATGGTGTTCTAGAGGGAGGGGGAGAGAGAGAGTTCAAATGAATAAATGAAAGAAGGTGGTCCTAAAATTGAAAACCACAAACACAGTAGCAGCAGCAACAGAGCATGCTAATTCTGATTCTCTCTCTAGAGATCTATAGAGAGAGACATGGAGAAGGGTTGATATGAATGAAGGAAGTCACAAATATATCGTGGCTGCATCTTGATTTGATTCAGTCCTCTCTCTTTCTTTCTTCCTCACCATTTCATGTGCTCTATCTCTCTCTCTTCTGTGTTTATCATGACAGAGGAGTAACTAACGACAGCACCCTCATGCGAATCCCGCCAGCATTGTTCTTTGCATGTTGTTCACATCCCCTCCTCCTTCCCACTCATTCCTTCTCGATCTTTCATCTTCCTCCCCCCTGTTCTTGTTTCCCTCCAACACTCATTCTCTGTCCTCTTAATTGAATTTTGAAAAGATACTTCTATCTAGTTTTAAAATTCCACTAGAATTCAAAACTTAAAATCTCTTTTAGACCCTTAGGATTAAATTAAGCTACTTCGCCCAATTCTATTTGGAAAAGTAAATCTAATCTTGCTTTAATCCACAATGTCTATCCCTCTATAAATAATCCATTCGCTAAGCCTTCAATGGTTTGTACATTAAGGGTCTCAATATCTCTCCTACGGGTTGGAGATCAAATTCATAAGGATTCACCATTCTTCTTCAGAAAGTTATGATGGCTGTTCTCGAAAGAAAGCTGCATTGGCTGGTCAAGAAGTTGGGAATGGGCAAGAAGCTAGCAAGAAAAGGATGCTTCACAGTGTACATTGACGAAGAAAGAGAACGTTGTGAGATCCCCGTGAACTTCTTGCATTCTATAATGTTGCAAGCACTGTTGAATCAGTGTCGAGATCAGTTGGACAAGCGTATAGGGGTCTGCTTGGATTGCTCGCCCGAATTGCTCAATTGGGTTCTTCAAGTGGCCAAGGCCGAGGTAGGAGAGACCAACCATAATCATCCGATCAAGAATGATGGGATCATACTTGTCAATATGCACTTGATTCGGACGTTTAGTAGTTTCACTGTAATGCCGTAGGACTTGATCTTAGTTTTTCCGTTGGATTAGGTTCTAATGTACATGCCAAGATCATGTTTTGTAATTTGACTTAATGACTGAATTTCTCTGCAGGTATTTTTACTGATGTGTTTATTTTGTGATGAATTGCTCGTAAAAACTAGTACAAGCCAGCACTTTTCACAGTCTTTTCTGCCATGGATATGTTCATCCTAGGTCAAATCCATCTAAAAGCATTTATCAAAGAGATTCCTAATGTGGCTCATGTTTCGATTTTTTCTTTTTAGATGATCGAATGCCCAAAATGATCTCTGAACAAAAAGGTTTCATCTTGACACATGTGGTCTCCGAACAAAAAGATATTATCTTGTTCAAATGAAATATTTGCATATATGTGACAAGCAACTATTCTTAGCCCAACTATTTCAAGCATACTTATGATATATCGGTGTTTAGATAAATCGTTATTGCCATATGCTTGGTATCGGATTTTATTGTGAAAATCATTTTTAGCAGTAGTCATTGCCTGATTTAATCTAATAGAAGTGTTTTTTTTTTTTCACCAATAGTGTCAAATGTAAAACTTATAGCCTTTGTTCCAATAAGCATGCCAGAATATTCAACTCCAAAAATTTGGCTATAAGATAGAGAGAGATTTCATGAATATGAGACTCGAACGAAGAGAGATCAGTTTGACACCCCACCTTACAAGCGAAACAACAAGCCACTTGAAAAATGGATAATAAGATAAACAAAAATATTGTATTGATGTTAGACTATAATATAGTTAAACACATTGTTTTTCTCCATAGTTTAATTTGTTAAGATTCGGATCACAATTATAAATGTTAGCGTATTACTAAAGAATGACCAATTGTGAAGCTATGGACATTCTAAAAGTAATGATAGAAGTAGGAAGTCCATACCATCTTCGTGATCAATGTAGGAGTCAACTTCACTTTCGAGTTCTTTTGCTCCCACTCGAATTCATTATGTTTATTTTAGAAAAGGCAAAATTAGATTGACTCAAGGATTGAATTGAACAAATACAATCACACTAATTCGTTAATGTGGATTATATACGATATTTATGAAGATGAAGTCAATATAAGTCCGAAAGATTTTATGTAACTAATCACATCAATGTCATTTACTTATTCATCTCACTAAGGAAAATTGATTGCATTATTAAAAATATAGCGAATTGTCGTCTCATGTAATTGTATGGTGTATGCTATATAACTCAGAAATTTAAAGCAAATATGTGGAAGTTTATTGAACATAGGTTCCACAAAAAGCAAAAAGAGAAATTTGAAATACAAAGTCAATTTGAAAAAGAAAAGGAAATGCCAAAGCTATGCAATGGAAATGGAGAAAAGTGAAACTAAGGCTACATTTATTTTATGAAAAAAAAATATTTAAAAAATATTTTTCTAGAAATGATCGCTTATACTGCTTAATATGATTAGTTGATGGTGAATTTTTTTTTCCGTTCACTCATTTTTGTAAACATTTTTCGAGTCATTCAATTTTCGCTAAACAAACCGAGCCTAAGTAATAAATAAAGATTGACTATGTATGCTCATATACACTCGTTAAAGCCCAAAAACAGAAACCAAACTAAAATTTTCATAGTAATTACTGTATAACAGAATATAACAGAAATATAGTCCCAATACCCTGGACAACTCTGGAATAAACTAGAAATATAGATCTAAATAAAATCGCACATAACAAACTATGCTACTATAAAAAGAACTTTTAAATTTGGTGTCCGACCCCAAATTGACTAAATTACACCTAAGGTTTATACGATTCGCACAACAACAAAATCGAAGATTGTAATTTTATCCATTTGACTAGGTAATTTTTCTGTTAATTGTCAGGAACTTTGATAAAACCACTCTTTTCTTTCTTTTTTTCCTCTCTTCTTCCTCTGGCCGGTCCACAATATTAGAATATTGTGTCGCAACAAAGTCCCTGTTTTCCCTTGATGTCCCTACTGTCTAAATGCAAATTACCTGGTGTCAATCTTTTTGTTTAGGAGTCGGGGTGGATCCTTCATTTTCTTATGTAATAAATAACTAAATGGGTTCTCAAAATTGAGGTGTCAACCAGTGTATTCACCAAGGCTAATCATGGCAGCAGTATTGTAATGTGGCATGTTGCTGCTGAAATATGGTATGACAAAGAGAAACAATTTATGAGTTCCATAGCTAGAAATGACGAAATGGAATTCAGCAAGATCCTCTCCGACCACATGTTGTATCTTTTAATTAATTAGCCTAATGTGGTGTCCATTGTGGGGGGCGCTGCAAGAAGAGAAATTATTTGATGCTCGTTCCAGAACCTTCTGTTCGAGATCCCCACTCAACGGGGTGATCAAGTCACATCCAAATAAAAATTATGATCAAGGCACGTCCAAATGAACATTATGATTTCCTGAGTGTGCTTTCCGTAATCGAGTAAACTAATGCGAAGCAGAACTAACCGGCCGGGCACCCAAAAAGGGAAAGTCAAAACCACAAGAAATTGAAATGAGGGTCAGCTGAAGTACATATAATTACACTAATTTTAAATCATGAGCTCACCAAGAAATCGAGAACCCTAGATTGGGAGGATCGATAGAGGGGGAGACACCAAAGTTCTTTGCCACTTTTTCCATAAAAAAAAGAGAAACCCAAGTTCGAACAGACCCAAGTCGGGAAATTGCGCACTCGCCTTAAATGATCGACCAAATAGCCATCGAATGATATTAACTAAATTCGAGAGTGGTTGCCGGAGACTGGTCTGGTTGGGCGGTCGCATGGTCGGTTGTCTTTGGGGTTTAGAGGTCGCAAGGTCGGTGCGCCAAAGTGAACACGGGAAAGGAGAAATGAGCTGAGAGAGAACTGGTAGGTGCTTTCAGTTAGTGAAAAACACAATCTCATAAAATAACAAGCATGTCTTAATAATTTGAATAGCATAAACTCACTAAATAATAACTGTCATCAAGCGCATTTGAATGACCTCCAAGTCTATTGAGAGTCAAATCCTATCCGTCTAGTATCATCCTCAAATGCCTCATCATTTTCATAACCTAACCTCTGACACGTGACTTCTACGCAAGACCTAGACTTGACTACATGAGGAACAAACTAAAACTATGACTCCCCAAAACGTAGGGCCAGTTCAAGCGTAGGGTTTGGACTAGTTATTGATAGTAGCCAAGGGTTGAGATAGGCCACCAAAGAAGAGAGATCACCTTCGATATAGATCATGGCCTAGTATATCAATTGGCTATGCTATGGATTGAGAGTCGACTGTGTGGCGATCTTAAATCAAGCATGGATCAATTATAATCGACCTCGTCTAGCTACGAAACGACCATAGGATCGCCATGTAGTCAACTAGGGATTGATTCGTGGAACGATTTAAGAGCTGACAGCGATCGACAATTAAACTAGCCATGGATTTGACGAGGGTCGATTCGTATTAGAACCCCATACTAGCCATGCACTAGTCAAGGACTGATCACCTTGGACTGCGTGACGTGCTATTGGAGGACTACAGATTGAGATGAACCAATCCTACATCAATTTTGATTGGTCATGAGAGGTGAGCTCGATAGTGTTCTATTATGTTCCCGGTTTAGGAATGGGTGATTCCAACTCTAAATCATGATAAATTTGGGAGGTTCTCAACTCGATAAGCAACTAGACACGTGTTAGAGTGTGTCAAACCATAGATTGAGCGGCGCCTCTAGATGCGTTTACATGTAAGCCAATTTTGCTTGGTAGAAAAGTCGGTCCCACCATTAGCTTGTTAGGTGCCCAAAATAGAGGAATTACTTAGATGTCCCGATAGTTGATAAGCGGCATTTTCTAATATTAGACGACCTTATCCATGTAAATAGAATGCCCAAAGTGCCATTAGCATTAGTTATGATTGGAATCCATAGAATAAGAAGAGAGGCCAAAGGACCCTCTCGGTTGAAGTGACACCTAGCATACCAAGATTTACACATTACATTTCTATTTTTAGTCCAAAAAGTAAAATAAGACAAGTAAAATTTTCTATAAGGTAGGCATGAAAGCTATAGGGAAAGAGAGGTGAGGTTTTATAAATGAAAATATGTCATTATTAAGGCCTAAATATTATAGGATTATAGAATAGCTAAACGGACTACTTAAAAATGAGACACGTGGTACCACAATCTCATCAATTATTGATAGATAAAATAAATTGTGAAATTTTCTATATGATTGGCTTGAGGAACAAGAAATGGCATCTAGAATATTCTCAAGCAAGATAAATAAAATTGGCCTAGAGAGCAAGTTAGCACATAGAGATAAAATAGGCTTAGAAAACAAGTAGGAATAAGAGCATGACATGTGGAAAGTGAATGAGACAAGTTTGACTTGGAGAACAAGTCAAACATTTAAGACAAATAAAATAAAAATAAAAATATAATTTTGGCTTGAGAAACAAGAAAAGTAATCTAGGATAAACAAAAATAAAAATGTCTAATTTTTGGCTTGGAGAGCAAGAAAAATAGGCTAGGATCTTAGGTTATCGTAGACTAGCTATATGGCAAATTCTAAGAGCATCTATAGAATGTTCTATGCCAATGATTTGTTTAGAAAATATAAAAGAAATTAATACCTTATTAATTATTGGACATAAATGAGAAAAATAAAAATGAAAAGAAAAAAAATACCCTAGATAGGCATGAACTTTCAGAGCGAGAAATGTAATAGAAATGTAATATAAAAATTATTCTAGAAACATGCCTTGTAGGCATATCTAGTACCTAGCCTACTATTTGATAATCACGAGGGAAATTAATGCTTGAAGACGTGTGGCAAAAAATTAAATAAATGGGCAAAAATGATCCTTTAAAATTTTTTTTCTTTTGCAAATCGTTTTCCCTTTGTATTTGTGTATTGGTCTAGGAATTGTGGTGGTTTTTTGTGTCTGTTTTTATGCGCTTTTTTGGGTTTTTTGTACTATCGTGCGTTTGTTTTTAGGTGTTTTTTGGGTGGCAGGTTCAGGTTCTCTTGCCATTTGCTAGTTTATATAAGCAAACCTAAGAAGCTAGCCTTTTAGAATAATAACTAGGTGGAAAGTTTAATGGAATGACACATAAGCAAACCTAAGAAGCTAGCCTTTTAGAATTGCTAGGGGGAAGGTTTAGACATTTGACATATGGACTAGTAATCATTAGGGATTAATGATTAAATTGAAATAGAAAATTAATTAAGGGACAAGTGGCATATTAGGTCCTAAAGACTAAGGAGCTAGGTTGAGGACATCGACAAAACCATGACACCTCATCATGTAACAATTAGACTTAACTATTAAGTAACTAAAGACAAATTAAATAAATGAAAATTTCCACTATAAATAGACCCAAGCCTATTTCATTCTCACCCTTTTTCCTCACCCTCATTCGGCCACCTCTCTATCTCACCCACTCTCTTCTCTCTCTAGGCCGCCTTCACCGCCGCAAGCCACCGCCGCCGAACCACCTCCGGAGCCACCGCACCACACATGTGACACAATTAGCTATTCCTTTTTATTTTTCTTATGTCCATCTACTTGAAGTAATATTTAATCTCTATCTAGGACGTGAAACTTTTGCGATTCTAATGCTTGCTTGAAAAGTTACATGGCTGCATGCTCTCTTTGATCTTGCTACTTAGTAGTAAGACTATATGAATATGATATGCCTCATCAGCAAGGGTGAGAGGGCCTTTAAATGTGCACAATACGATATGAAAAGTAGAGATGCCATGTGAATTTAATATGGAACCGGAAACGGTTCGTACATGTTATAGTTGCTCGCATTATGAATTGTGTTTTAGCTTGCGTCCTATGAGATAGTTGTATCTCATACTTGCTTATTGAGATAGTTGTATCTCACTATTAAATTTTCAGATTTGTAGATAATGGCTAGTCTGCCACCTTCTCATTTTGTTATAGTTATGCCCATGGAAGTTGTTTGTGTTGATGTCATAGATTTGGAACATGAAGTAAACCTTAGGCGCTGCTTGACTACCATTTGGGTAGACGAAGGTTTGCCCGATTGTGTACCTTATAAGTTTATTGCATGGTACCTTATTTCAAACGGCAACCTCATAGGGCCCTTTTCCGATACCGCAAGTCCACCGGGCTTTTCGGATGGAGGATTGCTGTATGTGGATTAAAAAGGCAACGTAAAGGTGGAATCTTTTGATGAAAAAGTGGCAACATGAAGAAGGATGGCATGCACCCTAGGCGACCAGGTAGCTTGGACGACTTTTTGAAGCCCAATAGCAACTTTTTGGGGCATTTTACTATCCCAAAGTAGAGAATCTAGATGAAGCCATGTATGTGAAAGTTTATGATGCACATATATGTTGTAAATCAATGTAGTATGATGTAAATGATATGAACAGACGAAGCATATTATTAATAATAAGTGTTCCCTCTAGAATCTTAACTAATCGAAACCTAATATGTAATCGCTTCCGTGTATGATCGTTAATAAGATAAAAAATGATTAAGGGTTGTTTATGAGGATGGTGTATCTGGGACACCACATGTCCTCCCCCGCAACATCGCGACTTTACGGTCCTCATACGGTCTCGGTTTATAAACGACACAAAGCCGTAGTGCTCTTGGAGGGATTCAAGAGACCAAGGGCCCTAAAGAAGCTTACAACTTCGAACACGGGCACAAGGGTCAGGTCGGGGACACCACAAAAACCCCACAAAATTAAACACGAGCTCATTTATTCCGCCAATTATTGTGACACCCTGATCTTAACCAATAAAAGGCATTTTTCGCATTTAGGCCTATGAAACCGGTGGGTCGGGTCGAAAATAATTAGACCCAAATTCATACTTTAATTGCATTTTGACCCATTCTATATGCAATGTAATTTTGACTACCCATATCTAACCCAACACACACCTGACCCGGGATTCATTTTGGCAATTTTTTCCTTAAATTGTTTCTTTTGAAATATGGTTGGCTCCATTAACTGACTTGTCCAGTCAATGAGGGAACTCAGGGATCAGGTTATGCACGGGGCGTATGGTGTGAGGCGCCCCTCTCGTTTAAGATTTGGGATGGAACCAATGCACATGCGCATTTTGTTTGAGTGACCCGCATAAACACATACCCTTGTCCTAAAATAGTAACACTGTAGACATCCAGAGGGAGGGCCGGTCACATCCAATATGAAGTTGTGAAGTATAAGGCAGTTGTGGATTTATAGTACAAACGAAAAAAAAACAAAATAAGGAGAGACATTCTCAATTGAACTAGTTTTCTACAAAGTTATTGTCCAAATTGCCCCAAGTCTACTCTTAGTTTTAGCATGTGATTTTATTCTTCAGTGTTTACATTTTGCAACCAATTCCTCCATCTTAATTGATTTGTGCAATCAAATTCTTCTGCTCACTAGATGGTTTAGCTAATCTTCCTTGCTTGAACAAAATGAAAATCGACATCCTTGACACAATATTAAAAGTAGTTTATTTCATCCGTCCATCGAAGCTCTGAGTCATAAAAGAGTTTACATGGTAGTTTCAGATACCTATTTGATGTACTACTCATATTCGTATCACAAGTCATCACATTGCCTCATCGGTTCTCACAAGCAGTCAAGCTTGTCACACCTTCATGGAAACACTGGACTTATATCTACATGGCTGATTCACTGGGTTTCCATCTCAAGCTCGATCTCGACAGCTCCTCGCCTCAGCGATGCTGACTCCTAGTCTCACCCCTGTACATACATAATTGTGAGCCTTCTACAAGTGAGGATAAATAATACTATGCTAAGATATTCTACAAATTTGAGTAGCCAACCAAGTTTAAACATGTAGTTAGTCATTTGCAGGTTAAATTATGTAGAATCAATTTGACAAAACACAACCATAACAGAGTACTATCAATGGTAAAAGACACAGAGAATTGATATTATGTGTGACCTGTGTCATAGTCAGATCATGTCACCATCTCATCGTTGAAAAAAATTATGAGAATAGGTTCAGTCCCATTCTTATGAACACGTAGCTTCTAACCGAACAATTTCTATATACAAACATGTAAATCTGTGATTTCGTGCTCATGATGTAGAGAATCGCAACCCAAACTACATGTATTCCCAAGCCTTTTGGGATTTGCTTTACTTAGAAACTACAAGTATGTATTCTCAACCTTTATCTAGTTAAATGGAAATCTTTCTTAAAAAAAAAAAAAAAAAGCTGCACTCAATAAAAAAGGAGATGTTCCATTTCAAAGACAGCTGAATATGCTTGGCAGTAGTTACCTTATTCTTTATTCCTTCAAGACCCTCAAATCTGTTTTTCACAACAAATTGAATAGCTGAAATGATGCTACCAATGGATGAAGACCTTCGAGAATGTAACTTCTCTGGCTGTCCATAAATAATACAAGCAAGCTCTCCATCCAAGCTTATGAAAAGTTTCTGCAGGGGAACCACAGTGAGCAAATAAGGAGCAGGTAGCAAACATGGGGGATATAGCATAACACCGAAATAGGACTCTACTCAACTATTCTCATAGCCAGCCTAATATGACTTAGAGGTGGATGCTCATGATTGCATTACTAGAATGAAAATCAAACCGAGTTATTCCAAAAAGCCATTCATCAAATATGTTCAGAATTGATTAAGAAAGAGAAATGATACAAGCAAGAAACATAAATACGTAATTCAGAACAACAGTGAGTTCATCGGCCAGAAACATGAAGCAGCACATTATCGATTTTGCACCATGAAACCTTGTAGAGCATGTAACCGCAGACTAATGGTTGATGATACAGAGTTGTAAATATAATGCATGCACATCTCTTGGTCACAGCTCCAAAAACAATGCTAAGTCACAACTTTTTAGCATGGCAGTGACCTCCTAATTACCAGCCACAAGGTGCTTCAGTTCGAAATGGGCAATTGAAAACAGAAAGACAAAAGTCTCCGGTCAATGATTTAATTTGATTCGGTGAAAAGTTGAAACTAAAGCCGAAAGCAGTAATTAGCATCCCCAAGATTTTTCAATGTATCAAATTAATGATCGGTGCAGTATCGACACTGAATATAAGGAAAGAACATGGGATTATCTCATCTCGCACACGTCAATATAGAGAGCCATCATCATGTTTCAAAACTTGTTTGCATAAGGAGACAAGCATTAAATCGACATGAATAACACTGCAAAAACCAGGCATTAATAGCTGCATGTCCACTTACCAGGTAGAACTGCTGAAGTACCAAGGACCTGGTGGAGTTCCTGTAGTACTTGAAATTGGGACACTGTATTCACAAGATCTTAAATTTCACTCGGATCAAAGGTAGAAGCTAGGTTATATGCCACTGAGAGCTTCAAAAACCGAGACCTCCAAAGGATGCTCAGTTGATGGTAGAAATTTTAGCTTCCCTTTCTGTTCAAAAGCCAGTTTCATTGTAGCTTCCCTATCCTGGGGCTCAATCTCTCCCGAAGATCATACAAAATTCTCCAAGAGGAAGATACAACTCCTTCTAATCACCCCAATACCTGATAACCCATATATATTCCCTGAATCCTGGGGTAAATTCCTTCCATGGCATCTACTACCAATTTTGCAGCGACAACAGACGTTTATATAATACCAGCAACTTATGGCACACTCTACCGAGCTCCTGAAAATGCCAATAGACGGACACTTTATATCTTTTTTTTTTCCTATTGCCAAGAGAAAAACTCTCTCCCTCTCTATCCAAATCATCATCATCATCTGTATTTCCTCAATGCCCACTTAGTTCTTGGACCAATTGCTAGGTTTGTCCTCAAATCTTCGTCATGGGACTTCTACGTTACGCTCTTTCAAAACTCTGGTCTATAGGTGGGTTTTTTTTGTGGTTTCTATTGTTGGTGCTTCGATGGAGAAGATCTCCAGCGAGCTGAAGTAGGCGAAGTCAAAGAAGAGAACTTCTTCAAGGTGTAAGAGCAAGTGCAATCATAGGACTTAGATGGTATCTAGAGGTTTCTCGAGTTCCTCTCCGAGGCGCTTAACAAGAGTGAGATGCTACCTAAGAAGTTGTGTTGCGGGAGGATAGGGGACACTCGTGTGGTGGAGGGTCGAGGAATGCGAGGAGGAGGTCCATAGGAAGAGTTAATTGGTTCTAACGCATGACGCGCTTCACCAGTGTGTCTTACTAATTAGTGACAAGAAGAAGGAGTTGCATTCTCTGATATAGTCAACTGGGAATGCCGCGGGGATTATGATCCAAAGAAGGAGGAGGTGGAGATGCTGCAACAAGAATTGGACTCGAAGAATAAGAAAGTCACTTCAATGCAGAGTTTGCTCGAGGAAATTGTTCAAAAACTTGATTCGAAAGTAGAGAAGTTGGGTTCAATGAATTGTTGTCTTGATCAGTGCTCTAAGGCAGTTTAATTGACAAGGGAGGAATTGAGTATGGTGTAGAGTCCGCTTGATGACAGATTTGAGGCACCCTAGGAGAGTGAGAAGAGGTTCAGAGTTTTAGCATGCACGATCAAATAGTGGGATAAGGAAGTCATCACCGAAGAATAGCAGTCCCTCAAAGATAAGATAAAGAACTGTCAGGTTGAACTTAAAGTGAAGGAGGTGGAACTCTAGGGAATCCGTAAATCCATCGAAAAGTGGTGGTCCAAGGAGCTTAAATCTAAAGAGATTTAATTTGATTCCATCAATATCCAATTGAGAAGCACAAAAGAGGGACTTAAATCGAAGGAACAGGACTTTGAGGAAATCAATAGGTTGATCAATAAGTGATTGACGGCACTTACTTAAAATGATAGGGAATTGAGGTCAATTGAAACATCTATTCGAAAACTATCCAATAGATATATCAATAGATCCCAATTCCTTGTCTTTAATATCAGTGCTGTTAACCGCCCATAGATAAACCTGTTTATTTCCTCAAACTCCTTTTCCTTGGATTTGAGTTCCTCTCTGTGCTCCTCAATCGATATATCGAGGGAATCAACTTGCCTCTCTTTAGATTCAAGCTCCTTGGACAGCTCGTCAATGGATTTACTGATTCCCAAATTTCCTCCTCCTTTACTTTCAGTTCAACCGGACAATCCTTTAATCTTATCTTCAAGAGATTGCAATTCTCCTATTACAACCTCCTTGTCCCGGTGCGCTATAAAACTCTCAACCTCTTCTCATTCTTGTCAGTTGCCTCAAATCTGACATCAAATAGACTATCTACCATACTCAATTCCTCCCTAGTGAATTCAACCGCCCTAGAGCACTCATCAAGAGAACGTTTCACCAACCCTAACTTCTCCTTCAAATCTAGTTCCTGAACATTTTCCTCGAGCAAGCTCTACACCAAGCGACTTTCTTCTCCTTCAAGTCCAATTCTTTCGCAACGCCTCTACGTCCCCCTCCTTTGTATCATAATCCTTGCTACATTCCTTATATGACTGCATCAGAGGACTCAACTCCTTCTCCTTGTCCCTGATTAGCAAAATACACTTGTTAAGTGCATCGCGCATTAGAAACAATTGAGTCTCTTCCTTCTTATGTTCATCCCTGCATTTCACAAGCCGCTTTTTCCACTAACCTCTAGTTACTTGTCTTCCTCCAGACCTTCTCGACCCTTTGCCACAAAGAGTGCAGTCTATCCTCCCGCAATGCGACTTCGTGGGCGACTTCTCACCCTTGTTGAGTACCTTGGAGCAGCACTTGAGCGACCTCTGAATGCCATCTAAATGCTCCTCCAGGTCCTTCCATTGGAGAGTGAGCAAGAGAATCAAGGCTGCCTACGACTGCACTTGCTTGTATCTCGTTCTTCGAGTTTGCCTACTTTAGCTTACTAGAGGTTTTTCTCCATCGAAGAACCAACATAAGAAACCGCCCGAAAAGAGAAAATCCACCTACCACGCTTTAGAAAAAAAGAACACTGGATATTAATCTCTCTCTCTCTCTCTCTCTCTTCCGTGCTGTACCTCGATGTGTCGAGATCTCTTTCTCTTGTCAAAGCTCAATGATGGAGGCGTAGTCAATGTGGATTACATGTGGGTTACAGCAGACTGATAGGGTTTGACTCGCAATACCTTTGGCTCAACCAATGTAGGTTACAGAACTTGTCAAAACATCAATAGACTATCCTACTACTTACAGAAGAAAGAGCAGCCCTCTGGGTTATAGCAGCTTTCTTACCGCCACTCCCTCTATAACTACCAAGGTTGTGGAGAGCATTAACTTCCAACTCATATTCAAACTATGTCATAGAGCTAACTACGTGAAGAGCAAAGTAATTCAACTCAAAAATTTACATGTTAAATTTCCAAATCCACTTGATCTTGGAAAAAAGTTTCAATCAAGTCAAGCAGTTGATCTTAGTAAGAAAAGACCATAAAATGCATTTATACAAGGAAACCAGTAATGCTCAAGTTTATACTTTTGAGAAAACTCAGCCTATATATGATAGAGGTCCTACAAGGTTACAATTAATCACCTGACATTATAGATTCTTGCATAGAGCAACTTTGCTTTTCAGCAAATAATCCTTAGAACTAAAAAGATTTGAAATTAGTGACTTGCCAGATATAGGGTTGGTCAGGGCCTCCATTGAAAGTCTCAGACTGATGTTCAGGCTGGACCACTTTTTTTTGCTAAAGCCCACGTGGCCTAGCCCATGGTAACCCCTATCTCCAGCAATATATCCCTTTATGATAACCCAAATACTACTCAAAGAAATTACACTCTAGATTATAAAAAGCCCTTAAACTTTTCTCCCTCTACATTAGCCAAAAATTTGATAGGGGGGTAGCAGCAAGTATCAATCTCGTCTATTTATCAAACAGAAAACAAATTCATTTCAAAACTTAGAGTTCAAGAAGCCTCAGCCCAATGAATGCTTAAAAGTCACAATGTAGCATTCCCCTAGTTGTCTCACTCCATTGCGGTACTCTGACTCAAATGTGGTTACACAGAAAGCACATATTTACAATCCGAAACCTCTCTTTTGCAAGTTTTCGGTTCTAAGTACTTAATCATGCAAAAAATCGAAAAACAAATTGTATTTGCTACTTCAGAGCTTTATTAACAGCAAAAGCAAGATAAATTTGAAAAAGGGAAGTTGTTAAAGTCAATATAGAAATGGAATTATTGCCTATGAAATCTCTCTTTTATCAAGAGAGTCATCAACGGAATGAAAATCAGTCTAAAATTGCAGCATAGTGTATCACATATAAAACAAGTGCTTTAGAAATGTTTGGCCTTTTCATCTGCCGAGTAAGTACTTGTTTAGTTGGAATGCCAAGCAACTATTGTTTGGATTATACAACATCATTGTGTATTGTCACACAATCATCATTAATTTTTCAAGGCATATCAACATAGATAGATGAACAACAAATGATCCAGCTATACTACAGAAGAAAAAACTTACTGGAACACAAGAACCAGCATCCATCTGCAACCCAGTTGCAGCATTTAGGTTCCTTTAATTCAGTCAATGACATACTTGGAGGTATTTTTGAATAACTGCAAGCATCATTGTTTCTTGTGATGATAAAAGAATAATCTGGACCTGTTTTTGGTAAATCCCCTAATTCAACAAGACAAACTGCGAATCAAAAGATCTGCTCCACTCTTGCAATAGCACAAGTATGACCAACAACTTTCCTACATTTGGAATACAGAGGAACAAAGTTTTCATTCTATCCGACATCCTAATTGTTGCCTTCAGAATAAAAAAAGAAAGCCTTCTTGGGAGCTCCATACCAATGGTTTCACTTTGTTTCACCATTTTTTCGACCAGGAAAAGAAAGAAGCCAACATGACATAGAAAGAGAGTTTCATCTTTGACAATGGCTTCTTTCTTTTATCACATGCTATGAAGTTAATCACAGCGATCTCTAGCAATCTAACTTAAAGAGTTGTGGTAATAACAAATTTTGATCATATTTACATATGGGGAAAAGCAAGAACGCAAGCATATCTTACGGCATGTTAGATAAAATGGAAAAGCTATTCTATTCCCATCCACTCTTGATGGGATAGTTAATCCACCAAAAAAATTCATCAAGAACAACTATTCCCTATGCCTATCCCTTGGTCCCATGGGAATAGCAAATAAAACAAAGACAAAAGTCTAAACGTATCATTTGCAGCACTAACTGATACTCCCTTAAAATGCAATTGACAACTTCTTCTCCCCCTGATTTAAGGTAAAGCACATTATAGCACTAAAGTGATCCGATTGAAACTTTTAGTACTAAAGTATATCCGTACATGACTTTTGGCACTAAAAGTGTACTTTTTTCTAAAATATTTTGATGATTTTCAAACTACCATTGGTATTTTTTTTTTTTACTTTTGGTATGCAAATGTTTTATCTATATGACTAAGGAATCATGAAATGACCATCGGGTAAAGATTGCGTGAAGTCTAAAGTGCTTTTACAAAAACATTGGCCGACGATCATAAAAGATCTAGTCACCGATAGTTTGATATTGGAGTTTGAAAGATCAGGTCTGCGGGGCTGTTTTTAGTCCAAACAAGCTGAAGTTTCTAAAAGAAAGGCTGAAGTAGCCGTTACTTGATGGGAAAGCATGAAGGGATAACTTTGATGCTTATCGGGAACAGTTCCCTGCTCCTGTGAGAGTCGTGCAAAAGCTGTCAGTGTGAAACAGAAGTTATGCACCTATTTTTGAAAAGTATGGTTTGATTCAGAGAAAGCAATTATTTGGACAGCTCTAATTCGAATCAGCAAGTCCTGTCCGCCTCCAACAACTCTTTTGCTTCTCCAAAGACACTCCAACGGTAATGTCGTTGAAGTCTATAAGAAGAGAAGAACATGAAGGCTTGAGGAGTAATCATTCATTCAAGAAATCCAAAAAGTCAGGTGAGTTGTTGTTCTTGTTGAAAAGCTTAAATCTGTTGAAAGATATTGCAATCATTTGTAGCCTTTTAATCGTGGATGTCGCGATCCGATCCCGAAAAATTCGGGTTAATGGATAACTAAGCCTCCTGGACGGGTTTAGCTTGTGCCCTCCCGGGCATTGACGAATCGTTATCATATAGGACTAAATCGACCAAATTCAAAGGTTGATAACTTAATTGGCTTCCGAACAATAAGTTAAGGACCTTTTTGGTCATTATTCTAGAAAACATCGGTGTTACAATATAGCTAAGACAACCGCTACTCGAAAATAACTTTGAATGATAGGATAAACCCATTGTAATAATTAGTTTATATCTTATAACCGATCGGTTTATGAAATTTTGTGGGATCACTGCTAACTATTATAAGAATTTTGATGAATGCGTCATTTATTATTTAATCTAACGGAGTCATTCAAAAGGATACGTGTTGGATCCAACTTTATTCCATAAGAATATTATAATTTCAGAGTACTTAGGAGTAATAGCTCGTAAACGTGTTATGTTAGAAACTCTTAGCAGAGGCGGAACAGCATCTATCCAAACTCTTAACTATTACAAATTCAAAAATTATACAGCAGGTTTTTTCAGCACCTGCGAAGTATATATAATTGAGTGCCAGCCTAAAATTATCTCCAGGAGCCAAGATGCATGGAAACCTACTCGCAAAGGGATTGAAGGATTAGGGCCGAGAATCAAGTCTGAAGTTTGATTCCGGTAAGCACTACATTACGTGTGAGTTTAAAAAAAAAAAACAATAAAACCAGGACAAAATTGTCAAAATGCCCCTAGTGTTCTAGGCCGACCGAGTATCATCTTAAGCCTCTAAAGCTCCGAATATCCTTATCTAACTATCCAAAAATCTTAAAGTCCACACCCCGACTCTCAAGAGTAGTGGTGTCAAAAAGACCCAAATCTGAAATTTCGAGTATTTTCGGATTGGATCTCATTTTAGTTTGGATAAAATGTGAGAAAATAAAAAACAAGATAAGTATTGTAACGGTTCGGTTTGGTTCAATTTCAGGTTACAAAACGAACCCAATTGAAACACATGATGTCCGACACTCTCTCATTCCCAAAAAAAGAAAAAAACGTACATGCCCCCTAAATTTATCGGCCCCTTACCGCATTGCCTTCTGCAACTCATAAAGAGTATATTGGCTTCGGCTCTGGACTACTTCAAATTTTCCCTTTTCATTCATTTACCTTCTCCATTTTTTTTTAAAGATTTAACCATCCAAATAATAGAATTTTTTTTTAATTCTTTTGGCAAGGCTTGACATGGTGCTACATAGTGGTGGCCGGTTCCGGTTCGGGAACCGGCGGTTCCAGTTCCTAAAAAAGGTGGAACCGTCGGTTCGGGCCGGTTCCGATTCCGGTTCGGAACTGCCGGTTCCTAGGCCTAACGGCTCGCCTCCTCCCTTTTAAAAAAAAAAAAAAAAATCGGGTCGGAGCCGGAGCCGGCCCTTGAGAGCCGGTTCCTGTTCCGGGTCGCAACCGTGGGCCCGGTCAATGGGCCGGTCAATGGGCCGGTTCCGGGCCCACGGTTCATTTTGGCCATCTCTAGTGCTACATATGACAGTAGCACAACTTATCGAGTTTAAGAATGACAATGGAATCGCTAACAACCGAAGGTAGATATTGATTGGAATGGGTATTATACATTATAATATGAGAGGAAAAAGAAGGTATTTCGATTGGAAGACGGATACATTTTAGAAAACGAAATATCAACTTGTGGTCGCTATGGCCGGTGAAGATTCGTCGGGACCGCTTGATGGCACCGACTTATTCACTCTCTCCGTATCTTTTCTTTTGCCCCACAGCACCGTATATAGAACCTACGACTATGAGTCTAGCCCCTAAAATACTGCCATGAAAAATAAAGGGAAAAATTTTAGCATAAATATAGTGAAATGAAGAATTTCTTTGTGCAACATTCAGATGTACGTGCATAACCTATATTCCTTCCCAGGTGCAATTTTTTGTCCAACAAGATGGACCCCGCCAAGGCCACGACCACCAGCGTCAAAGGATTAAAAACAAACACAAACAACGGTCCCCTCATCCGCACGCACCATGCAATTACAGCATTGCACAACCCGGAAGCGATGATCCCCTACAACACCACGGGCAAAACCAGGCCGCCCAACATAAGGGGCGGCGGATCGTGTAATGACACATAGCGGGGATAAATTCGACATTCCGCACGCAATATCAAAGAGTAAGGCGTTTGTTGGTAGGTGTACCAAGTATGATACGGTGAGAAGCTTGATATTCCATCCGAGCTTCCACTGGCTCCAATCTCTCTCTCTCTGCACAATGCGTAAATCACTGCTTGGATTGACCCCGTGAAGCACATCAACATGGTGCCAGTGTAATGGTACGGGAACCCCTCGCTCATCTTGGCTCGTCAAACAAGTCATTGGACGTCCTATGTTTGCCAGGCTAACCGGAAGAACCTCGGAAAGCCTAAAAGGTGAATCGCGCTAGAGAGATCTCACACAACGAAGTGAGGTGAAGCAAATCAAAGGTGACAAAATGAATACATCAAACAAAAGACCCACCTGAATGAACAGCCACAAAGCGCCATCGAAGCAGGTGGCCAAGGCCAAAAGCGGGCCCAAGAGGCGATCATCCGAATCCCCTTGGCTCTGCTGGGTCGTTGCCACGTGGTGCAACAAGTTCAAATGCGTCGACCACGGGCGGACTTCCACGCCCTTGTAGAAGGTGGGCAGCATGGTCTCGCCAACTCCAAGTAGTGTTCCCACTACCTTCGCTATCCCTGCCACTGTCTTGGGCCTCGGCTTCTCCAACCTTAGTTCGATCCCATCATCATGAACACGAAAGAAAACCACACCAAGTCGGATATGTTTTTGTCAATCTTGAAGAGTTGTTGAATTTACTGGGAAGTCCTATACCTACCGAAAACAAGTAGCCAAGACAAATGTCACGGCCTGGACAAGGTTGGCCACGGCCGAAACGTATGCTGGCGAGGTCACCGATAAGCTAGCTAGATACGGATTTTGAAACATCGATGCCGTGCAATTCACTTGATCTTTAGTCAACAAAATAGTCGAAAATTTTGCCCAAGCAATAATAGTTCTATAACCCACACTTACCCAAATAGCCCACAAAAGAAGCCCTGGACCAGCACTTTCCACGACATGTTTGGCCATGTTGTCCCGTTATATGCCGAAACGCAGAATCAATATACACGTACAAATAAGAATATATTACAACGAAAAGAAAATTTGTCTAATAGCAGAAGTGAAGCTTGCGCATGTGTGACCTTTCCAATAATAAAGCCGGAATGCCACACAAAGAGGGCACCGCTGCTATTCATGGATACCAAATTCAAAGACGTTAAGCCACAAGAAGCATCTTTTCAGAACTCAATGTCCTGTCAAAGTGTCAAAGTTCCCAAGGAAGTGAGTGCATTTGCTAGTCAAGGTTGAACACTTACAGCGGCGGTAATTACAAGGAGCCGATCGTAAAAATGGGATCTTTTGAACTCTGTGGTTTCGGTTTTCCGGGGTACTTGCACGTTATGAAATAAGCAAAGATTCTTTGTTTGGAATAAAATCTGGGTAGGTGGAGGAGCTGTAAAAAAAATTTTGTTGCGTGAACAAATCTTTGCAAGTACTATCACATAATTGATATGTTCCGCTCTACGTTGGACTCTTCACGTTCATGCACATGGCAATGACAAACCTTTTAGAAATTTTCACTTTCTGCCATGATGGTTTTCAAAAGTGAGGGTCTTTCCAAAATTCAATTAAGACATTCATCCCTTGTGATATAAAGCCAAAACAAAAGAGAAAACTCAATAAAGATAACACATCTCACTTGAATTTCAAAGAATCAAGCTTTTTAAACTAAGTTCTTATATAACTTTTCTTGATTCTGTAGTAGCTGCCCTTATTTTATGAATGGTCTTCTTTAGCAGTAACTCCATCTTCATTGAACTTGAAGAATCATAGATGACGATGAAACGAGGATGAGTCGGAGAGAGTGCATTTTCCCAAAAACGAATGGTAAAGGCGGTACCTTTCTAGGACAAGTTCTTGAGCAACGCCTCGATCAATCTTACATCCACGGTCAAGACATGGGGTTCATCTCCATGGTCCGCCATTGAAGGAGAGACACAAAAAGGACAGAGAACGAGTGTTGAAGGGAAACAAGAACAGGGGCGAGGAAGATGAAAGAGCGAGAAGGAATGAGTGGGAAGGAGGATGGGATGTGAACAACACGCAAAGAACAATCTTGGCAGGATTCGCATGAGGGTACTGTCATTAGTTACTCCTCTATAATTATAAACACGGAAGAGGGAGAGACAGAGCACATGAAATGGTAAGGAAGAAAGAATGAGAGAGGACTGAATCAAATAAAGATACAGCCACGATATATCCGTGACTTCCTTCATTCATATCAACCCTTCTCCCCGTCTCTCTCTCTAGATCTCTATAGAGAGAATCAGAATAAGTATGCTCTGCTGCTGCTGCTGTGTGTGTGGTTTTCACTTTTAGGACCACCTTCTTTCATTTATTCATTTGAACTCCCTCTCTCTCTTTGCCCCTCCCTCCGGAACACCATCCTTTTTTGCAAATCAAAAGTTATTCTCTTGTTAATTCACCAGTTTTTGAAGTTGAAATTTGCAATAACACTTCCTTTCAATTAGTTGGAACACAAACATGTTTAGAGGCTTTCAAACTTTGCCCTCTTGCTTCTTAGTGTCTCAAAAGTTTCTTCAATAAGATGTTTACCTCCTGTATAAGATTTTTACCTTCCATCGAACTCGGGAGGAAAGGATAGCTTAGCTGCAACCGTTCCGGCATTGACTCCAGCAAAGGTAACAGAGGTTGTATTTGATTCCAGTGACTTAATCATGTAGAAGAAACCTTGCATCTCTTAAATTACACGGACTAATTTTCGTAGAACGACAACATAAGTCATTCGACAAGTTTTTCTCTGGTTATCCAAAGCAAACAAAAGCATGCTATATGAACCGTTGATGTATGAAAAAACCATTTAATTGTTGAGATGGTCAAGTAATGATCTCATTATGGAGGAATTCAACTCAACATTGAATGTAAAGATATTTGGTTAATTTTTATTGTTTTGAAAAACCCCACTTGGTGGACTAGGATTCATGATTTTCTCAAGAAGTCGGACAAATAATTTGGTTCGATTTGATAAGTCTATGAATGAAGCTTGCTAGTGGTCCGGTTTAAGATGACCCTTAGTCCCACGCTTTCTAGGATTATCAGAATGTAAGCTGATTTCTAGTGTGTTGTTATGGACTCGCTGTTGATCCCGAACATGTGTTGTATGTGTGCATATATCTCTCGGCCTCAAGACTCTCAACATGCCACATGCATGCCTCGCACCTTCTTGCTCGGTCAATGGTCTAGTGCAAAGGCTGTGAAACATACTTTCTAGTTGTTGCGTCGTCATGCATGTCAATCTATAAGCCCTAGTGCTGAAGTTGTGCTGAAGTTGTGCGTCTACTTAATGCATTTACGTCGCTGAACCTTGAGAAGACGAGGAAAAGGTTCTCTATTCTCAAGCTGTACAATATTCACATTTAGCCTTCTTTGTTAATATAATGAAGGCCATGGCGTCGATGGTATTTGTCCAACTTGCTTGCGCTGCTATCAATATCCTCAGCAAGTCGGTAGCAGCCAACGACATGAACTTCACACTGGTTGTGGCATATCGATTGATTTTTACGATAGCCGTCATGGTCTATCTATTAAAATATATTTTGATATTCAATGTGGGCTTTATTAATTGTTATTATAAATATTAATTGGTCTAATAAAGAAATATAAAAGATTTCCTAATTCTAGTTGGATATGGGGCTGAATAGTATGGGCCGAAATAAACCTTAGCTATAATGAGGGGATAGGTTTCAATATCTATAAATAGACGGCTCAAGTCCCGTCTCGTTGTGTAGGTTCCAAATATATAATTTTCTTTCAATTTTGACGACCTTTTATGTGAGGTTATATGGATATTAAGATTTAGAGGAGGGACTTGAGCTTTATTTATAGATATTGAAACCTTTCCCCTCATTATAGATAAGGTTTGTCTCGACCCATACTATCTAGCTCCATATCCAACTAGAATTATGAAATCTTTTATCTTTCTTTATTAGACTAATTAATATTTACAATAACCATTAACAAAGCCCACATTAAATATCAAAATATATTCTAAATGAAGGACCATGACGGCCATCGCAAAAATCAATCGGTATGCCACAACTAGTGTGAGGTTCATGCCTTAGCTGCTGCCGCCTTGATGAGGATATTGACAATAGCATAAGCAAGCTAGACAAATACCATCGACGCCACGGTTTTCATCATGTTAACAAAGAAGACTGAATGTGAATATTGTACAGCTTGAGAATGGAGAACATTTTCCTCGTTTTCCCAAGGTTTAATGGCGTTAATGCATTAAGTAGGCGCACAACTTCAGCACAACTTCAGCACTAAGGCTATTAGATTGATATGCATGACGACGCTACAACTAGAAAGTTTGTTTCACGATCTTTGGACTAGATCACTAACCGAGCAAGAAGGTGCGAGGCATTCATGTGGCATGTTGAGAGTCATAAGGCCGAGAGATTTATGCATACACACAACGCATGTTCAGGATCAACAACGAGTCCATAACAGCACCCACTAAAAATTAGCTTACATTCCGATAATCCTAGAAAGCATGGGAGTAAGAATCAGCTTAAACCAAACCACTAGCAAGCTTCATTCACGGACTTATCAAATCGAAATTGTTTGTTCGGCTTCCCGAGAAAATCATGAATCCTAGTCCACTAAGTGGGGTTTTTCAAAAATAATAAAACTTAACCAAATATTTTTACATTCAACGTGGAGTTGAATTCCTCCATAATGAGATCATTACTTGGCCATCTCAATAGTTAAATCATTTTTCCATGTCGTCAATGGTTCATATAGCATGCTTTTGTTTGCTCCTGGATAATTTAGAAAAACTTGCCGAATGACTTATGTTGTCGTTCTACGAAAATTGGTTTGTAATTTAAGAGATGCGAAGTTTCTTTTGTACGATTAAGTCACCGGAATCGAATACAACCTCTATTTCGGTCTTCTTCTTTTTCGTTCTTTTTTGGTTCGGCTTCCCTTACTCGAGCGACAACCACCACCACCAGTTCACCGCCACCTACACCACCTCCCCTAGCCACCATCTTTGCTATGCCGAGCCTCTGTCCAACCCCCCACATTAGCCGCGAATTGTCGAGCTCGCCGATACCCGACACCTAGCTGCTCACCCTATACCGTCGTCCCTTCATAAGCCCATCGGTTGCCGCTCGAGCTTATCTTGGGACCAGCCACCACGGCCAGCCACCGCACCCATCGGAACCGAGGGCCAACACGGCTCGTGCCACTATGCTCAATCCCGAGAACGCCATGCCCCTAGCCGCCGTGTCCGGCCACCCACGACCTCACCCTCATGGCTCTCGAAGCCGGCTCCGCTAGTGCCCGACCTCTTTCCACCTCCGCCCCGCCTAACACCGACAAATTCGAGCTACCATGCGTCGTTCCCAGCTCACCCAACCACCGACCTGCAACTATCCTCGATGCCAACCCTTCCATGCCTCCTCGTCGACTTCAGCCTACCCAATATCCCTCTTGGCCCCTGTCGCAACCCCCTTTGGACCTCAATCCGACGAAGCTAATGGATTACTGATCCGGCCTTCGACCTCGGGATGAGGAGGCTTCGAGCTTTCTCGACGCGGGCCCTCCTGTGCCCATACCAAATCATGGTAGGAGTAAACTTCTTCTTGAGTTTTTCAACGATAAGAGTCGATCGAATTCGACCCCGGTGTGGTCGTGGTGGCATGTGTGATGTGTGCGTGCATTTGGAGTCGCCACCGGTCCTTCTTGGAGGGTGGACCGAAAACCTCACCGAACGATTGGGAGAGGTCGTTCGGTTTTACGGAACCGGAGATTTGGGTTTGAGGACTTGGTTACGTCGGTGTCATTACCAACGCCCTTTTGGTACCTAACGCAAGTGATTTTCTTAACGAAGATTTCATGTGGACGCAATTTTCGGATGAGGTGAGTTGGATCGGGGATTTTCATGCAAATTGGAAGACTAATCTTATCAATCACAGTCAAATAAGATAAATGCACAGTCAAGTGCACGAATAAAGCACATCAATTCCACTCAAGAGCATCCAAGTATAGCTCTAAAAGCTTAGAGAATGTGCAATTAAGGGCCGGTGATAGTTTGGGAAAATTTGGGGACGATTTACCAAAAGGGAAAAATCGTCATTTTTGAAGGTTCATGAATCGAATTACCCCTAAATAGTCCATGGCCAGTTGATCGTGCCCATTTTCTATTTTTAGGGATTTTTAGGAATTTTTCTGAATTTTTTTTTTTTTTGAAGCGATTTGCCATAAGGGAAAAATCGTCATTTTTGAAAAGATCAGGGGTCAAAATACCCAAAATAAGCCATGGCCAGTTAATTGTGACCATTTGCTATTTTTTGAGATTTTTTGAAATTTTTCTAAATTTTTCCAACTTTTTTATGATTTTTCTCATTTTTTTTTAAATTTTGAATTTTTTTAAAAATTATCCGGACCAGGCCAGTTGACCCAGCCCACGTAGAGGCACCCAACCCGAGCCTTAAGGGTCCGAGTTGGTCAAAGACACAAAAGCCTAACTTGGGCTCAAATCAGTTTATTGCATTTTCTCCTAAGAGAAGCCCAAGTGTCACTAAGCCACATCAAGCCCAGGGCAGATCTAAGCCCAAATTAACTAGGCATTACCCATTAAGCCTATGATCCTCAACCGGCCAAAAAGACCTACACCCAGCAGCCTAACCTTTTTTTTTTTTTGGTTTTTTTTGACGTTATTTCTTTTCTATTACTGCTTCATCTTCTTCGTTGGACTCCTCCTTCCTGGACCTCACTGAGAGCCAAACACAGAGTTCACCGTGATCAAAATCCTCCACCATTTTTGCCTAAACTGAAGTAGATCACCTAGACTAGCATTCTAGACCAAAACTGAACCAAACCGATGCCGCCGTAACTCCTATACAGCTTGGAACAGTACCGATTCCGACGAAGAATTTTTTTTTTTAGGTTCGACTTTGACTCCAACTACTCAGCAAGCATCCGAGGGGTATGGAAATACTTACCTGAACTCCTTCGTGGCCCGACGGAGGTTCACCCAGCGTCTATGAGCTTGAGGTTCAGATCGTGCTTCAAGGGAGTCGGGTCATCATTTCCAGTACGAATCGACGCAAAACAAAGACGTACGGGTGCGTAGAATTGGTGCTAACCATGTTTCAAGGCAAGATAGATGTGCACAGTTTATACGATCTAAGTCCAAGACCGAGACAAAAAAATACGTGAGATGCTTCCGAAAACATTTCATCAAATAGGTAGTGCATAGGTTCGAAAAGTGACTAAAATCACTTCGTCAAAGATTCGTAGATGATATCAAGCTAAACCGATGATCGAATCCTACTATACGCGACATCAGGATGAACGAGAACTATCGGTTTTGGTCCGCTTCAATCAAAGATTGAATCGAACCGAACCAATACGTACAGTGAGTGTAGAGTAATAAAAAAAAAAAACAGAGCAGATTGAGTCGAGAGAGACGAACCTGTTTCGTGTCGACGAAAAACGTCTGCCGCGGACCCGGAGCTTCCTGGAGCTTGAATGAAGCTCGTCCGAGGTCTGTGATGCGTCGGCTTCCTGTCTCGGTTTCTTCTTTTCTCCCTCAAAAATAACTCTCGGTCTCTCTAATTCTCTTTTTCTCCCCCTGTGCCCCTGAGCTCTCGTCGAAAATGGCCTCCATCTCCCTCCGCCATCATCGTGCCCTCTCCCTTTTTTTATTTTCCAGGAAAACCCACCGTTGTCCCCTTCACGCCCAGCTTGCTCTGTACCAGGAATGTACCTAAAATGGCCAGCTGGCTCGTGGGTGAAGATTCTGGAATCTGGCGTTGCAGACCCGGATTAGCCGGGTCGGGTCCGACCCGGCGGTCCGATTTTGAAATTTTGATCAAATTGGAGCTCCGTTTGGCCTTTTTTTTAATTATTATTTATGAAATTGAAGTCAAAATTGGCTTCCCCAACGTGTTTTTATTCAAAATGGGTATTTTCGTGGATTAAAAGCTTGGAATTTGACAAAATCCCCAAATTCTAATCTTGATCCGAAAATGATTTTTGCACTTTTCAAAGGCCAAATGATCAAATCAATTCAAATTGAGGCTACGATTGGATTTATAATGATGAAAAATATAGGACGGAGGTGTTTGATTTTAATGGGTATGCTCATATAAAATGTAATTTCAAGAATCGTGAAACCGGGAACTAAATTGAAAAAAAAATTGTGCAATTAAGCCATTTTAGTCAAAATTAATCAAATTGGAGGGCAAGCAAACCCAATTGCACTTCAGGACTCTAGACACCAATGTCATAGCTTATGAGATGCGAAAATTTCAATTAAAATATTTGAAGAAGAATTTTTATGCTCGATTCGGGTTTATATTTATGAAGGAACATAGTGACCCAAGTTGAATTTTTGAGATTTAAAGTGACCAAATTGAAGAGGGCATTAAAATAAAAATATAAACTATTTTAGTGTATTTTTTTTACCACGAATGATATTTTTTTATGATTTTTTGAGTATTTTATAATTAAATAAATTCGAAAAATAATAAAAATTACGAAAAATATTTTTTGTCCAAAATTGGTTCCTAAGGCTAGGCCAAGGCTACTAAGATTAATTTTGAAATTTTTATAATTTTTTTGCTATTTTTAATTAATTTTCTAAAAACAAAAATGAAATAAAGGGGATAAAAAAAATTAGATGTCAACAACCCCCCTTGCTAACTTGCCGTGCCAGCCACCCAACCTGCTACCCAGACACTACTGCTGACCCAAAACCCTCAATCCGAGCCTCCACCATGAACCACGAGCCACCCATACGTCGTGACCCTAACCCGTCGGTTGTCGTGCCTCGCCGTTCACCACTACCCACGGCCTTGACCTTCACGACTCATGGCCTCCACCGCGACCCCAGCTTCCTTCCACCGACCCAGCTGCCTCTAGTTGACCCACCCACCACCGACGGTAAGTTGCGAGAAAAAAGGCCAAATTGTGGCAGCAATTAGTATTTTTAAAAAATAGCTTTTCCAACATGGATTACTTCTGAAAATGCGATTTTTATGAAAAATTACCTTGAAATTGAGTGTAAACCCCAAATGTTGGGTAGGATTTGAAATGCAATCTCTCAAAATTAAAGTCCTTAATGAAGGAATTGGCACTAAATAGACCCACCAAAAACTATAGGTTAGGAGTCTTGGGGTTCCATGGGTGTCTTGTAGGAAAATTTAATTTCAGTTTCGGCGCTCTAGGGACTAAAATGAAAGAATTTTTTGTGCAATTAGGTCCCTAAAATGAAAATTGAGCAAACTAGTGCACAATTGGACCAAGATATGATATGGGACACTAGAGAATCATGTCACATTCCTCAAAAGTGAAAGAAAGAAAATAAAATGACTCAAATGGTATTTTTTTATTCTCAATTCAAGGGGTGTGTCCGTAAAAGAACACACAAATCTAAATTGAAAATTTCAAATTTTAAGAGGTCAAAATGAAAAGGGGATTAAAATAAAAATATTGATTCTTTTTCTGCATTTTGTGACCTCGAATGCTATTTTTCTTGAATTTTTTTTGGGAATTTTCCTTTGTTTTTGAAAAATATGAAAAATTATTTTTTGCTCAAAATTGGTTCCTCATAATAGGCCAAAGTTCCCAAAGTTGATTTTTTGATTTTATGAATTTTTATGGACTTTTAAAATATTTTTTTAAAGAAAAAGCGATTAAAAATCAGGTGTTCACAGTAATCAAAGCCTAAGCAAAGTTCCTCAAATTCTTCTCATTGTTTCACAATCTACGAGAAAATCTGGGAGGCACTCTATTATGCCTTTTCTATTTTTCCGAAAATTAGAGGTCATTATAGGTACTTTGAAATACATAAGTTTTAGGGATTATGGTTATCTCTTCCACAAGACCTATAATTGTCCAATTGGAGTATTCATTGAAACAACATATATGATTTATGCTTAAGCTTGAATTGATCTAAGCACTTTGAAAATTGATTTTTCCTGCTTATAAAATGATGATAAAACTCTCAAGATAATATCTAACCAAAGACACTAAATGAAAATAGAAATCCCTCTTCTATTTGCATAGGGTACTATGGTTTTATTAGTAGATAGTAGGGGTGTCAACGGGCCGGGTCTCAGCCCGAAATTATACAGTACCCAGCTTGGCCCGGCCAGACCCGGCCCGAACCCGAATTACATATTACCCAAATCTTCGGGTCGGGTCGGGCCGAGTTGGGTCGGGTCGGCTCTCTCTCTCTCTCTCTCTTGTAAGAATTTGGAATCAAGATCCCGTAGTGTTTATAAAAAAAAAAAATCTTCAGCGGCAGATTTTGAACTCATCATTCCAAAGAAAAACATATGCAAAAAGAAAGGAAGTGTCTTCGTTCATGTGCCCAGCTTCTCTGGTTAAGCTGGCGACGGAGAAGGTCGTGGTGGTGGAGTAGTGGTCGGCTTAGACCTCAACGATGCTCCCTCGAGTGCTTCTGCCGCTTGAATAGCTTCCTTCTTTCCACCTGCTCTCTCCTTTTTTTTCTTTTTTCTTTTGGGGTTCTCTCTTGATCTCTCTCCTTCTATCGTATCTCCTCCTAAAAATCGTGGAAACCCCCCTTCTTATGGCCGAGGGGCCACTCTGCTAGTGCTTCAGGTTAGAGGGAATGGCCTTCGGTCGGAGGTTGTTGCCTCAAATCAAAGGGTCGAACATATGTTCTCGGACATCCACAGCAACAAAGGATTGACCAATGTCTGCAAGAATTAATAGAAGATCAGAACTACTCTCCATCGATCCGTGTCCCGAAGGAAAACCCCCAATTCTGAAACCCTAATCGCGTCCGTAGAAGCAACGGCAAGCTGTTATTTAAGCAAAAAGGGTAAAGTCGCAACCTTTAGCAAGGAAACAGCTCACCGTCGAGAAGGATGGACTCCACCGAAGGAAGGTTACCTGAAGGTGAACATAGATGCCTCGCTGGGGAAGATTGGCACCGGAGGATCCGTCGTGGGGAGGTGCTCCGAGACTCATCATCGGGGGCCCTCCTTGATGGTTTCGCCAGAAAGATCCGAGCTTGGTCGCAAGAGCTCTCTACATCAAGCCACGGGCAAGTTAGGGATACGGAGGATGGGGTCTTGGCAGCAATGCCTTTCAAGCTTTTCAAGTAGGGTTTCTGTATGAACCCTTTCGCAGGATCGACGATAACGACACGCCTTCGAGTCGTTCAGAGATTTTTTTTTTTTGGGTCAGAAAGTCATTCAGAGATTGAGATATCGAGGAGTTCTGTGTTTGCATGCAGCCGCTCATCAAGACAAGCGGCTTGGTCATGGGCTCGAGCGGTCCTTTTACTTTTGGGCAGATTCGGGCCGAGCCTTATTGGGAACAGTACTGAGGCCCGGCCCGAGAATATGCCTAACTTTTAAGCCGAGCTGGGCCGGGTCGGGTCGGGCCGGGCCGGCGCGGGCTTTTTTGACAGCCCTATTAGATAGTGCTTGTGTGTGCAAAATAAAAAAAAAAATTGTCGCATTAAATATATTTGGGCCCTTGGAAGACTAATTTAATTAGCTTAAGAATATTAGTAACTAAGATTGACGCGATTAGGAAAGAAAAATACTACTGTTATATGGTGACTTCAGTAAGCAAAAACTCTTTCTGTTTCCCTTTCTGCGGGTGCCATCTCTCTGGTCCGGTTTTCTGTGACCTCATGCCCTGCCGTGAGCCTCCGAGGCAAGGGGGCCGTGGCAGAGCGCGCTGGCAGAGATGGACGTCATGCACCATTGATCATCATTGTCATTTGAGTCTATTTTTGCTTGAAGAAGGGAGAGGAGGCACAACAAAACAAAGAAAAACTCTTTGTTTTTTTCTCTCTGGGGTGCGATCTCGAGTCCGATTCGTGGCTTCAGGCCGCCACTTCTGTTTCATCGATTTTGCAGATTTCTGTGCGATCTTTTTGGCATGATTGATTGATTGTGTATTCACATTGGGGGCTGCTGATTGTGCTTTAGGTATGCTAAGGAAGTTCGGTTTGACTCTGTTACTAGGTTTTCTCGCTAAATCTCTTACCTGGAAAGCAAGAACCGTTTAAGAAAACTTTTTCGGGCAAATATATGTCATCGAGATTGGTTGAGCCAATGCCAACACAACTAAATTGATTAGGTAATTTATTACAAACTGTTTGGTCTAATAGATGGTCTGCTGTTTTCAACATGGAATGCTAGCATCAATCTCACTTAGGTCCCGAATGGTTGAAGGCCATACTCTCTATTACGGCCACCAAACTCACTCGTGGCTTGCTCTCGGTTTTCCAGTTCCTTCATTCAAATCAGTCAGCAAAAGGTTCCCTTCTATTGCTCGAACTACCTGATTACACGAAGCAGATTGGTCTACTAGTGTGGAATAAGATTTGATCTTCGTGTAATCAGGTAGTTTGAGCATTCGAAGGAAACTTTTCCCTCAGTGATTTTAATGAAGGAATTATGCCAAGACATTGCAGACCATCGATGGCCCTGGAAAGCCAAGAACAAGCCACAAGCAAGTTTGGTGGCCTCATAGCGAGTATGGCCTTCAACTATCTAGGTTCTGGCTATGGTGTTCAACCGACTACCGAAGAGATGGAGTTGGGAATAACGGCAGAGGATGGTCGTCACGCTAGTGGAAGCTCTTAATATTAAGACAAGTTGCACAGTTCCATGAGATCTGACCCGTGGCCGCATGTTAGCACTTTTATTTGTATAAAGAAATGGACCAGATCTAGGAAAGCCAAAAAAAACACATCGTGTTTCGTTATGTTTATGTTGCTGATTTGAGTAAGTATAATTCAAGTTATTTTATTAACTGTCAACGCTAGTTTAGTAATGTGTAAGATTGGAACTACAAAAAAAATCATAGCAGGAAGGCTCTTTCTTTTGATCTTATAGGAACAGTTGGTTGCTACAATTTTTTGGTTGGAAAGTTAGAGAGCCTGGGCCGTTCTTCATAATGCTTAGAAGAGTTTTCTCTCCTAATCTTAATCTTTTCCTGGTGCGATCAGTGTGTATGATTCTAATCGTCCATACTCCACAAAAAACTCGCCTGTACCATGATACTGTAATATAACATTGCAGTTTTATTTCAACATTTCACATAGAGTAGTCTATTATGCAGACTAAGGTGGTAGAATCTTAGAGAAATAACCGAAACAATAAGTCTAAGAATGACTTCTATGGTATTGTGCCTTTAGGCTTAGCCAAAACCGTCATATATTCTGCGCAAGAATTTTTGCTCGAGCAAACTTGTCTCTCGACATATTAATGATGACACCCAACAGAAGTAGCAAAGCCAATAAAATTTTAGTATGATTTTTCTTTTTCCATTGCAATATGATAAACAAAATTCTTCGACCTACATATGTATACAGTGCTTTATTCAACAATCATACTCTTATTAAATCATCAACAATCCTCACTGGATCAGGCAATACTTGGGAGACCACTAGAGGATGTGTCGGATTTCAATCCAATTAGGAATGGAAAAGCATGTCTTGTAGCAATACACTGTACGGAAATCTGCTAGCCAATCACATCTTGGTTAAGAATCTCATATCATTCACTTGAACTCATTTCACGTTATCAGACAATGTTTGAGGATGAAGATTAAGCAATGCAAGGAATTATTAATGGGCAGATATTATTCCCACCTGAAACGAAAATTAAGTTGGATTCTCAAGAAAGAATCAAGAATATAATCAAACGAAAAATTTCGCATCCAATCAACTTAATATTTTTCATTAACTAATTATTCAAAAACATGGATCCTTTACCAACCTACAGATTGTTTTTGGGCGCCAGGGGGAAAGAGTCTTTGTCCTTCGGCTAGAGTCCTCTCCATTAAAACCTTCACTTTGAAAATACTCTATTTCATTGTTTTGCTTTTCTATTGTTAGTAATAAAAACACGTTGTTGGGATTTATTTTCTTTTTAGTTTTTTTTCTCTTTTCCTTTTTCTTCAATTAAGCTGGTTCGTTTGTTAAATTAAGATACGTTTACCCCTCAATTATTTTTTTTTGTGTAAACGGAGAAAGGCCATACATTAATTCAAGATAATTCTACATGATTCTCTCTAATATTTTAATTTAATAATAGATTGAGACGTCAATAAATTGAAAAATGTTAATCTCAGAAAAATAAAGATTGCGAATATCGGATGTATTCACAATTTTATTTGTTTTATCACTGAAGTCCGTCACATTTATAAATTCTAAATCTGCAATTTTGTACGTGGTTAGTTGGGGATCTCTATCTGATTTTAAAATTCCTCAGGAATTCAAAACTTAGAATCTCTTTTAGACCCTTAAGATTAAATTAAGCTACTTTGCCCAATTCTGTTTGGAAAAGTAAACCTATTCCTGCTTTAATCCACGATGTCTATCCCTCTATAAATAATCCATTCGCTAAGCCTTCAATAGTTTGTACATTAAGGGTCTCAATATCTCTCCTACGGGTTGGAGATCAAATTCATAAGGATTCACCATTCTTCTTCGGAAAGTTATGATGGCTGTTCTCAAAAGAAAGCTGCATTGGCTCGTTGAGAAGTTGGGAATAGGCGAGAAGCTAGCAAGAAAAGGATGCTTCGCAGTGTACATTGGCGAAGAAAGAGAACGTTGCGAGATCCCCGGTGAACTTCTTGCATTCTATAATGTTGCAAGCACTGTTGAATCAGTGCCGAGATCAGTTGGATGAGAGTATAGGGGTCTGCTTGGATTGCTTGCCCGAATTGCTCAATTGGGTTCTTCAAGTGGCCATGGCCGAAGTAGGAGAGACCAACCATAATCATCCGATCAAGAATGATGGGATCACACTTGTCGATATGCACTTGATTCAGTCGTTTAGTAGTTTCACTGTAATGCCGTAGGACTTGATCTTAGTTTTTCCGTTGGATTAGGTTCTAATGTACATGCGAAGATCATGTTTTGTAATTTGACTTAATGACTGAATTTCTCTGCAGGTATTGTTACTAATGTGTTTATTTTGTGATGAATTGCTCGTAAAAACTAGTACAAGCCATCACTTTTAGAGTCTTTTCTGCCATGGATATGTTCATCCTAGGTCAAATCCATCTAAAAGCATTTATCAAAGAGATTCCTAATGCGGCTCATGTTTCGATTTTTTCTTTTCAGAGGATTGAATGCCCAAAATGATCTCTGAAGAAAAAGGTTTCATGTTGACACATGTGGTCTCCGAACAAAAAGATATTATCTTGTTCAAATGAAATATTTGCATTTATGTGACAAGCAAATATTCTTAGCCCAATTATTTCAAGCATACATACGATATATCAATGTTTAGATAAATTGTTATCGCCTTATGCTTGGTATCGGATTTTATTGTGAAAATCATTTTTAGTAGTAATCATTGCCCGATTTAATCTACTGGAAGTGCTTTTTATTTTTATTTTTATCACCAATAGTGTCAAATGTAAAACTTATAGCCTCTGTTCCGATAAGCATGCCAGAATATTCAACTCCAAAAATTTGGCTATAAGGTAGAGACAGATTACATGAATATGAGACTCGAACGAGGAGAGATCGGTTGGACACCCCACCTTACAAGCGAAACAACAAGCCACTTCAAAAATTGATAATAAGATAAACAAAAATATTGTATTGATGTTAGACTATAATATAGTTAGACACATTGTTTTTCTCCGGAGTTTAATTTGTTAAGATTCGGATCACGATTATAAATGTTAGCGTATTACTAAAGAATGACCAATTGCGAAGCTATGGACTTTCTAAAAGTAATGATAGAGGCAGGAAGTCCAAACCATCTTCGTGATCAATGTAGGAGTCAACTTCGCTTTCGAGTTCTTTTGCTCCCACTCGAATTCATTCTGTTTATTTTAGAAAAGGCAAAATTAGATTGACTCAAAAATTGAATTGAACAAATACAATCACTCTAATTCGTTAATGTGGATTATGTACGATACTTTATGAAGATGAAGTCAATATAAGTCCGAAAGATAATATATGTAATTAATCACATCTATGTCATTTACTTATTCATCTCACTAAGGAAAACTGATTGTATTATTAAAAATATAGTGAATTGTCGTCTCATGTAATTATATGGTGTATGCTATATAACTCAGAAATTTAAAGCAAATTTGTGGAAGTCTATTGAACTTAGGTTCAACGAAAAGCAAAAAGAGAAATTTGAAATACAAAGTCAATTTGAAAAAGAAAAGGAAATGCCAAAGCTATGCAATGGAAATGGAGAAAAGTGAAACTAAGGCTACATTTGTTTTATGAAAAATAAATTATTTAAAAAATATTTTTGTAGAAATGATCGCTTATATTGCTTAATATGATTAGTTGATGGTGAATTTTTTTTTTCCGTTCACTCATTTTTGTAAACATTTTTCGAGTCATTCATTTTTTGCTAAACAAACCAAGCCTAAGTAATAAATAAAGTTTGACTATGTATGCTCTTATACACTCATTAAAGCCCAAAAACAGAAACCAAATTAAAATTTTCATAGTAATTACTATATAACAGAATATAACAGAAATATAGTCCCAATACCCTGGACAACTCTGGAATAAACTAAAAATATAGATCTAAATAAAATCGCACATAATAAAATATGATACTATAAAAAGGACTTTTAAATTTGGTGTCCAACCCCAAATTGACTAAATTACACCTAAGGTTTATACGATTTCACAACAACAAAATCGAAGATGGTAATTTTATCCATTTGACTAGGTAATTTTTCTGTTAATTGTCTGGTACTTTGATAAAACCACTCTTTCATTTGGAAAATTATAAAAAAAAAGTCCTAAAACAATTGTAATTGTGCCGATTCATTCCTAAACTTTTTTTATTTATTTATATATTTTGTCGATTCAATCCTGAACCTTTTGCAATTATGCTAATTCGGTCCAAATTTTGGCAAGCCGTCCGGCGACATAAACATTTCAATTCTTTTGTAATTTTTTATTCTTTTATTTTATTTTTCATTTTTTATTTTATTTTTCTTTCTTTTTTCCCCTCTTCTTCCTCTGACCGATCGCCAATATTAGAATATTGTGTCGCAACAAAGTCCCGTTTTCCCTTGATGTCCCTACTGTCTAAATGCAAATTACCCGGTGTCAATCTTTTTCAAATGAGATCGAGAGAGATATGTATGTGACTAATCGATCTAGGGTACCGCATACGAAAATCTACTTGTGATTATGTTCGATTTTGAGCTGTCATATATGACAACGAGCTTTGAGAGTTGTTGATCGCATGGATTATTTGCCCATATGAACATTGCGGTGAGAAGAGAAATAGAGATGTTTAGCCCTTCATGAGTAAGTGGGATATGTTGGAACGTTACGCCCATTTAAAGGCAAAATTGATGGCAATATTGATTATTGCTTTTATTCCAATATTTATTCTGATAATAATGGATATCTTGAATTTCCTAATTAATTATATGAGGTAGTTTTGGTAACTCTTCAATATACACCCTTCAGAACGTACAACGTTCTGTTACCTCTCCCAAAAAGCTCTCTCTCGTTTAAGACTCTCTATGGGTATCAACAACGGATGATTGGGGGATTCGGATTCGAACTCTCCTGTGATTGGGGCTTCTAATATGTGGCTATCGAGGTATGTCCGTTATATGTAATTTATCTCTTCGATTAGCGATTCAAGTCAATCTAGGGCTTGTATTTAGATGTAATCCGCCGTGTATTTGTACGTATTTCATCGGGATTCGTTTCCTTCAAGAGGTTTATCAAGTTCCTCTTTGAGGCATTTAACAAGAGTGAGATGATGCCTATGAAGTTGTGTTGCGGGAAGATGGGCTGCACTCGTGCGGAGGGTTGAGGAATGCGAGGAGTAGGTCTAGAGGAAGAGTCAATTGGTTCTAAAGCACGACACACTTCACTAGTGTGTCTCACCGATTAGTAACAAGGAGAAGAAGTTGAGTTCTCTAATGTAGCCGACTGAGGAATGTCGCAAGGATTAAGATTCAAAGAAGGAGGATGTGGAGGTGCTACAACAAGAATTGGACTCGAAGGAGAAGAAAGTTGCATCGGTGTAGAGTCTACTCAACGAAAATGCTCGAAAACTTGATTCGAATGTGGAGAAGTTGGCTTGCTGAAGTGTTGTCTTGATCATCGCACTAAGGCAGTTTAATTGACATTGAAGGAATTGAGTATAGTGTAGAGTCCACGAGAGTGAGAAGAGGTTGAGATTTTTGGAGTGCACAATTGAAGAGTGGGATAAGGAGGTCGTGAGCGAGAGAATCGCAATCCCCCAAAGATAAGATAAAGAACTGTCAGGTTGAACTTAAAGTTGAGGAGATGGAACTCTAGGGAATCCATAAATCCATGGAAGAGTGGAGGTCCAAGGAGCTTAAATCTGAAGAGTCAATTTGATTCCATCAATATCCGATTGAGAAGCATAAAAAGGAGCTTAAGTCGAAGGAAAAGGACTTTGAGAAAATCAATAGGTTGATCAATGAGCGGTTGATGGCACTTATTTTGAATGATAGGGAACTAAGGTCAATTGAAACATCTATTTGAAAACTATCCAATAGATATATCAATAGATCCCAATTCCTTGTCTTTCAAAATCAGTGCTATTAACTGCCCATAGATAAACCTGTTTATTTCCCCATACTCTTTTTCCTTGGATTTGAGCTCCTCTTTATGCTTCGTCAATCGATATTTTGATGGAATCATCTTGCCTCTCTTTAGATTCAAGCTACTTGGACCATTCGTCAATGGATTTACGAATTCCCCAGATTTCCTCCTCTTCCACTTTCAATTCAACCGGACAATCCTCCAATCTTATCATTAAGAGATTGGGATTTGCCTACCACAACGTCCTTGTCCCATGAACTCCAAAACTCTCAACCTTTTCTCACTCTCGTGGAGTGTCTCGAATCAATCATCAAGCATACTCCGTACCATACTCAATTCCTCTCTAATGAATTCAATCGCCCTAGAGCACTCATCAAGAGAACGTTTCACTAACCCTGACTTTTCCTTCAAATGTAGCTCCTGAGCATTTTCCTCGAGCAAGCTCTACACCAAGCGACTTTCTTCTCCTTTGAGTCCAATTCTTTCACAACACTTCCACCTCCTCCTCCTTTGTATCATAATCATTGCTACATTCCTTACACAGCTACATCATAGGACTCAGCTCCTTCTCCTTGTCCCTGACTAGCAAGATACACTCGTTAAGTGCATCGCACGTTAGAAACAACTGAGTCTCTTCCTTCTTATATTCATCCTTGCATTTCACAAGCCGCTTTTCCACTAACCTCTAGTTGCTTGTCTTCCTCCGGACCTTCTCGACCCTTCGCCACATAGAGTACAGGCCATCCTCCCACAATGTGACTTCGTGGACGACTTCTCACCCTCGTTGAGTGCCTCGGAGCAGCACTTGAGCGACCTTTGGTTGCTATCTAAATGCTCCTCCAGGTCCTTCCACTAGAGAGTAAGCAAGAGAATCAAGGCTGTAGACGCCTGCACTTGCTTGTATGTCCTTCTTCGGCTCTATCTACTTCAACTCAATACAAGCTTTTCTCCATCGAAGAACCAACATCAGAAACTACCTGAAAAGAGAAAACCCACCTACCATGCTTTTAAAAAAAAGAACACACGATATTAATCTCTCTCTCTTCTGTGCTCTACCACGGTATGTCGAGATCTCTTTTCTCTTGTCAAAGCTTAATGATGGAGGCTCAGCCAATGTGGGTTACATGTGGGTTATAGCAAACTGATAGAATTTGACTCGCAATACCTTTGGCTCGGCCAACGTTGGTTACATATCTTGTCAAACATTGACAGACTATCATATGGCTTACAGCAGAAAGAGTAGCACTCTGGGTTATAGTAGCTTTCTTATCGCCACTCCCTTTACAACTACCAAGGTTGTAGAGAGCATTAACTTCCACCTCACATTCAAACCATGTCACAGAGCTAACTACCTAGAGAACAAAGTAATTCAAGTAAAAAATTTACATGTTAAATTTCCAATTCCACTTGATCACGCGAAAAAGTTTCAATCAGGTCAAGTAGTTGATCTTAGTTAGAAAAGACCATAAAATGCATTTATCCAAGGAAACCAGTAATATTGAAGTTTATACTTTTGAGAAAAACTTAGCCTATATATATGAAAGAGGTCCTACAACGTTACAATTAATCACCTGACATTATAGATTCTTGCATAGAGCAACTTTGCTTTTCAACAACCTTACCCAAAAAAAAAAACCTTTGCTTTTCAACAAATAATCCTTAGGACTAAAAAGATTTGAAATTAGTGACTTGCCAGATATAGGGTTGGGTAGGGCCTCCATCGAAAGTCTCAGACTGAGTGTTCAGGGTGGCCCACAATTTTTGCAAAAACCCACGTGGCCCAGCCCACAAAAACCCCTATCTCCAACAATATATCCATTTATGGTAACCCAAATTCTGCTCAAAGAAATTACACTTTAGATTATCGAAAGCCCTTAATTTTTTCTCCCTCTACATTAGCCAAAAATTTGATAGAGGGGTAGTAGCAAGTATTAGTCTCTTCTCTTTATCAAACAGAAAACAAATTCCTTTCAAAACTCAAAGTTCAAGAGGCCTCGACCCAACGAATGCTTAAAAGTCACAATACAATATTCTCCTAGTTGTCTCACTCCATTGCTGTATTCTGACTCAAATGTTTTACACAGAAAGCACCTATTTACAATCTAAAACCTCTCTTTTGCAAGTTTTCAGTTCCAAGTATTTGATCACGCAAAAAAAAAAAAAAAAAGCAAATTATATTTGCTACTTTAGAGCTTTATTAACAGCAAAAGCAAGATACATATGAAAAAGGGAGGTTGTTAAAGTCAACATAGAAATGGAATTCTTGCCTATGAAATCTCTCTTTTATCAAGAGAGTCATCAACGGAATGGAACCAGTCTAAAATTGCAGCATAGTGTATCACATATAAAACAAGTGCTTCATAAATGTTTGGCCTTTTCATTTACCGAGTAAGTACTTGTTTAGTGGGAATGCCAAGCGACTCTTGTTTGGATAATACAACATCATTGTGTATCGTCACACAATCATTAGTAATTTTTCAAGGCATATCAACATAGATAAGCAACAAAAGATCCAGCTATACTATAGAAGAAAAAACTTACTGGAACACAAGAAGCAGCATCCATCTGCAACCCAGTCGCAGCATTTAGGTTCCTTCAATTCCGTCAATGACATAATTGGAGGTATTTTTGAATAACTGCAAGCATCATTGTTTCTTGTGATGATAAAAGGAAAATCTAGAGCTGTTTTTGGTAAATCCCCAAATTCAGCAAGACAAACTGCGAATCAAAAGATCTGCTCCACTCTTGCAATAGCACAATTATCACCAACAACTTCCCTACATTTGGAATACAGAGGAACAAAGGTTTCATTCTATCGGACATCCTTACTGTTGCCTTCAGAATAAAAAAATAAAGCCTTCTTGGAAGCTCCATACCGATGGTTTCACTTTGTTTCACCATTTTTTCAACCAGGAAAAGATAGAAGCCAACATGACATAGAAAGAGAGTTCCAGTTCTGACAATGGCTTCTTTCTTTTATCACAATGCTTTGAAGTTAATCACGGTGGTCTCTAGCAATCTAAATAGTTGTGGTAATAACAAATTTTGATCATATTTACATATTAGGAAAAGCAAGAACGCAAGCATGTCTTATGGCGTCTTAGATAAAACGAAAAAGCTATTTTATTCCCATCCACTCTGAATGGGATAGTTAACCCAACAAAAAAAATCATCAAGGACAACTATTCTCTATGCCTATCCCTTGGTCCCATGGTAATAGCAAATGAAACAAAGACAAAAGTAAGTAAAAAAAAAAAAATACAATATTGCCTCGATTCTTTTGGGGTGCAAGGACATATAAAAAGGAAAATGATACCTTCTGCTTTTGCTCTCCGCTGCCAAGCCTACATCTGAGCACAAAGATAGCAGACAGTGATGGTAATCTGAACGCCATTTAGTACTTGTGAGATGGCTAGCAATCACAAGAAACCCGGCAGGAAGAGTCTACAACAATATGGAATAAGTCAAAATCCATCTAGTAAATCACAGCATAACGTCACAAACTCGACAATTTTCCCTAGTACCACTTGCAAAGAATACTAAGGGAAAGTGCGTAGACCTCAACATGTCCTGTTGTGGCTTCTCGGCCAAGGTTTTTCTTGCAGCCGATCCTAAGCTCAAAAGCTTTTTTTTTTTTTTTTTTTTTGGTCGATAAACTCAAAAGCTTGCTCAAGTAGCTTCTTATCATAAAAAACCATGGTCTCATGAATGACCTCTCAAAGCCTATATTCGCTATATGAGACATAGCATCCAGCAGCTGCAGCAAAAGCAACCTTGAAATTTTACAAAGCAAATTTATGGGTAACATTCCAATTACATTAGAGAACATAAGCGTCCTAAAGGAGATGTCCGTACACAAATCCACGGTAAACCAGCAGTTGAGGCATGGCCCTCTTCTAACATTTCAATATGAGGCGGCAGTATCATATCCACAATTTAGGACTTACTAATAGCAAAATTCAAATCTACAGTATGCTTATCAGATTAAGTTGCACAACAGGAAGTGCTTGCTTCTCCTTTCCATCCGGAAATTAGTAAATATTGCATACACATCTAAACAAAGATAGTTGAAATTGAAAAAAGAAAATTTAAAAATACCAAAAGAATGTCATCAAATTATAGTTATAAAACAGGTAACGAGGTAACAATGAGACTCAAGTGGACTCCAATCGATGAAACACAAGTAATTTGAGAAGAACATGCTCATATCTTACATACAGGTATTACTCGGCCAATATCGACTATAATGCTTCTCTGATATTCATCCAACCTGTTCAACATAGTCATTCCTTTCCCGGTCACGCCGCTAATCCCATGATAGAAGTGTCCATACGAGCCCGGTCCTTGCTCCAGCCATATTCAATCACTTCACAGCTTGCTTTCGTTACACTTTCGACCTTGCCTACTGGCCCACGCATCAGCCTGCGGCAAATTGTAGTCCTGAGAAAAGAGTTTTGTGGATGAAAACATCAAACATAGTAAAAATTAAAAGGTCGAGTTATCATTTACATAGATTAAACTGATGCTAGCGACACGATCGGAAGAGACGATCACTAGAGAAGGGAAGAAGGTGAAGTGATCGGAAAGAGATCAGTAGAGATTTGATCAAGATTGCAGGGATTTGTTTCCTAACTAGATTGGTTATTCTCCTGGTTTTTAGCATATTTTGTGAACCATGTTATTCATGTATCTTTCATGTAGTTAGATAAGATTCTATCCTCTATAAACCAAACTGACCAGAATACAAAAATATTTTTGAATGATTGACGAATATTGAAATATTTCGTAAATGTCGTCTTTATCATCTATAATTGATTCGGTCAAGATTACAAGGATTTGTTTCCTTAGTTTTTAAAAATTCAAAAAAAAAACTTCTTCATCCAAAACAAGCTTCCTATGGCGCACATACCTATGCAACTTGGAAATTCGAAACGTGAAAGAGGATTGTGCTACTGTATGTGGGTTATACGAAGAGATTGTTGATGGACGAATTTTCAAAGAACTGTTGCATATATATATTTAAAGGGACAAGAACAGTAGGAGTGCCATAATTTTTGTTTGATGCTTACTCGAGTGCCATAAATTTTTTTCACTCACTTATGTGTCACAAATATATATAATATATATATATAAAGAAATTACTTGAATGCCATCGGCAATAGAGAGCGGACCGTCATCCTATATCGAACTATCTTTTACAATTTTCCTTTTTCTTCTAAATATGAAGAATCCATATCTTAAATTTTCATTCATGATGAAACTAGGTCCACTACTATCACCGAGGAAGGTAGCATTTAGTTAGGGTGAAAACATTATCATAATTTTAGTTTGATGGGTCATTATCAGTGGATTGTTTGCTCACGAAAGACCATGACAGCTACATTATGCCTTTTTTTAACACCAAAAAAGCTTGTAGTTTTTATTGAAAGCTTCAGCGATGGCCCACGCACCTATGCTGAGATCAATTGAAAACACCACTCCTAGCTATTTCATACACTGACTAGTGTTACGAGATTACAAATTACATTGGCTTCTTTCGAATTATGCTTTACTTATACTTAAATTATCATAGGGATTGGTTAGGAAAAGATCAAGATTGAAGAAGATACTCTAGATGCCGAGCTCAGTTGGAGCTTAAATCAAGTGAGACATTTGGATAATTGAATGTTGTCTACAGATTGAGCCCCGTGCATGGACCAAGAGACACATCACCCACCACCATGGTTGGATTAGTAAACTTTTTTTTTTATTTGCTCTAGCCAGATCAATGTGAAGTACAGATTTTTCGGTTCTCTCCCTTGGAGAAACTTAATGGTTTCAATGATTGAAAGTTAATGGATTCTGATATGTGTTGAAATATCAAGGACTTTGTAAGATCCGAATTCCTAACAAAAGATGTGGACATATAATTGAAACAAATAAGGAAATTGCAAGTAACTTTTATTGAATGAGTACAAATTATTTAAATTCTTGGACGCATGCTGCTTAATGACTGGACTTCAACAATAAACATCTCCATGGAAGCCAATAATGTGCATAGAGATACTAAAATGCTTAACATACTCAACTGAAACGCTTTTATAACCGAAGATAAATACTCAACCAAAGAAATATAATCTACTTTGACTTTCGAATTCAAGAGTCAAGCAAAATCTACTCTGAAAATCTGATGGGCTTCTTGATTGATGTTGTACAATTCTTGTTTGAAGTGAATTGTCTGCATTGAATGTCTAGAAAGACATATCTGTCATCCTTGATTCTTCCTTATCTCTAACAGGGCATTTCGTTTCCTCCCAAGAATCCCTAACTGTCTTTTGAGATTCGCCCTACTTCATGGATGGCTTGTAACCATTTATGATCTTTTAGCTACAGCTATCCCTTAGTTGATGCATACTTCTTGCCTCATATTTTGACTTTCTTTCATGTTTCGGTTACGTTTATCGTTGACACGTGTAACGAACTCCACCTTCCATCGATGGGTTTCGTAAGCTACTTGTGTTATTATGACCTTTAAGATCGATGAGCTTGTTTGTCCAACTTTCCGCGGTGAAAAGGTTCATGCAGCTATTGTAATCTATGAAATCCCTAGAGTAAAGAACGTCACCAACCTTTTTAACCTCCAAATCATTGCAATCAATAGAAAAAAGAAAAAAAAGAAAAATTAATAAAAAATTCAGAAAAATTCAGAAAAATTCAAAATTCAAAAAATCCACATCAACATCAATCGTGCCACGTAAGACGATCATTATTAAGAGGCTATGTTGGCAAATTATCAAAAGCTTAGGCTGAACTGGACAAATTGAAAGATTTAGGACTAAATTGGAACAAGTATAAGAGATTTAGGACTTTTTGCAAGACGCTTATTTTTTGTTAAGTGAATTTTATTTCTTATGATTTTATTGTATAATTGAGTGCACAATTGTCATTTGTTAAGTATATCATTATCATTTTGATTTTTTATTATTTATTAATTAAAATGATCTTTTTATTAAACTTTGTTGGGCAAATTTTCATTGAGCAAAGTGCGCACTCACCTCTTCGTGATATTCGCATGTGTCAAGTTCGTCCTTTACAACTGAAGCAATACAATCGCGGGTTGCCGTAGCTAACACAAATACATATCAATCAATGCAATGCACCATAATTCTCAATTAAAGAGAATTATATGATTGAAGTCCACGTGTTTGAATTTAACCCATGGAATTGCTCAGTGATTAGAGGACAAATTTAAGTGTCGTTTAGAACAGGACACGTGTCCGATATCACATACTATCAAGTATACATGATTCAGGTCACCAACATAAAATGAACTTATATGTCCCACGTCACTTCTTTCTTTGTTGTTGTGGTGAAATATTTTGTCTCGGAATATCGTTCAAGCAGTGTTATGAAAATTTTAGTTCTGATTTTCAAATATTTATCTCTATCGGATTTACCGACCTGTTTTCTATTTATGGTAATGGGTTTTATTGGTTTTTTTTAAGACTCCAAACAAGAAAACAAGTCTTGGGATCAGGTTTCCCTATCCAACATGAAGATTAAGAAAAAAAAAAAAGTCAACACTTTTACGGATAACAAGATAAATCACTTCTTTTTATCCGAACTCTAAGAAGAAACCCGTTCGATAGTGCCTCTTCAATCCTTGTTATATCTCTATCTGAACTCTAAGAATGGATATGTCTTTGAGCCCTTCTTCTCAATCTCCATGGAATGGAGTGGATACAAGACCAAAAACGTTTTTTTTTTTTTTTTGTTAAATTGGTGGGCATCATAGAATGAAAAGAAGGTAAATTTTAAGAAATCTAAAAGTAAGACAAAGAAGTATCTTCCCATCTATTTACTAATAAAAGGTGCACAGATATTGCATGGTTGTAAAGATTTGACATTTTAAGAATTTCATAAAGTTGTTTAATAACGGATTATTCGAATTATTTATTAATAGAAAGAAATTGTTGAAATAGTATCTGAAGAACCTGTTCATACATTGTATAATTTGTTAAAGATTGAAACTTTTCTTTTTTTTTTTTTTTGGTAATATAGGAACTTTAAAATTAATGGATTTTCCTTGATGAAATATTTATAAAGTACCCAACTGAGGATATTTTGAGAAAGAAAGTATGAATGTCATCCACAAAAATTAAGACTATTTATGTTATTAGTAGAACTTAATTCGATCATGATATTAGAGCTTAAATATTCAAGCTGGGGGAGGCAACAGAACTGTGTTACAGTATTTAAATATTAAACAACACTTTATTTAACAATTAAAAATTTTAAAATAATTGACACTGATGTTATCAAATTTTACGGCATTTTATGATGTCACCGTGATGGAGATAAAAGGCGTGAATTGAGGGATTGACTTCCCAAGAAACCGAGGGGATTCCTAACCGACTTTTGTATTTCTTAATCGAGAATCACGTTTCATTTGTTGCAGTCGCGTTAGAATTTGGATGATGTTTTTTTATGCCAAATATTCATATCCATTTGGCGTCAGTTATTTTCTCACTCATATCTAATTTTTGATAGCTCTATGTTAGGGAAAATTGTCAAATAAGTCCTAAACATATTACACTTTTGTCAATACAGTCATAAATTTTTTAATTTTGCTAATTAAGTCATAAACATTTTAGATTTGTGTCAATTCAATCCTAAACCTTTTACATTTATGCTAATTCAATCCATTCGGCCAACTTTAACTAGTCGAAGCTGGCGTGAACCGACCCGGTCTTGACGGGGCAGTTTTTAATAATATTTTAATAATTTTTCAATTTTTTCCCTTTTCTTTTATTTTTTGTTCATCTTCCTCGTGAACAGTAATGAAGCCGGCCACTATTCATCTTCTTCCTGAACGCCGCCACTGTTCATCGCGAATTTTGCAAGTGCCGGCCATACCTGTTGAAAGTGCTCGGCCAACCATGGTGTGGCCAAATCTGAAAACGGGTGCTCGAAGCTTTTAATTTTTAAAGAAACTTGCAAACTTGTAAGGATCTGCTGTTTCGTTTGCTCTGGGAAAACTGTGACTGAGCCATGTCCATTGGGATTCCATCGCAGTCAGCATCCTCCTCCTCTCTCACAACCTTCCAAGGTTGTTGGATCTTGGATCACCCACAAGAAAAAACTACACAACACAAGGACCAACAAAGTGAAAAATCACAACTTTCTTTCTTGCTGTTGCTGGGATTATTATGCTGCTTTCGCTTTATGCATCTGGATGGTATCTCGAGCACCTATTTCCAGATCTGGGCCCAGCTCGGCCAGCCATGGCGTCGCCAGATCTGGGCCAGCTTGCCATGGCAGGGCGAGCTTCCAGCTCGCCCAGATAAGGCAATGCCATGGCTGGCCGAGCACTTGCAATAGGTATGGCTGGCACTTGCAAAAGTCGACGAGGGTTAGCAGCCTTGCCCATTCCGCTGCTCGTGATTGCAAGGATCGCGATGAATAGTGGCTGGCCTTGCTACTGTTCATGAAGCAGATGAACAGAAAATTAAAAAAAGGGAAAAAATAAAAACATTGAAAATTTTTTAGAATATTATTAAAATCGCCCCGTCAGCGTCGATCGGTCAAAGTTGGTCGGATAGACTGAATTGGCACAAATGTAAAAAGTTTAAGATTCAATTGACACAAAAATATATTTAGGACTAAATTGGCATAAATCTAAAAGGTTTAGGATTTAATTGGCAAAATTAGAAGGTTTAAGACTAAATTAGCAAAAGTGTAATAGGTTTAGGTCTTTTTTGACAATCTTCCCCTCTATGTTATGCTTATCGTTATGCGTGCAGTTCCGCGAAAAATTGAGCAAAAAGCCATTGCATTGGCCCTTTATATACAAGACAGAATGCAGGTAGGACATATCGAATGAATCCTAGTTAAGTAAAACACCAACGAAATGGTTTAAACGAAAAAGGAGAAACGAGAAGATGAAGTTCTACCTTATTCAGGCCTCTTTGATGTTTTATAGCTTGAATAACTGTCAAAGGATGTTTGATGTTTTACAACTTGTGTTTACAGCTTGTATAACTGTTAGCATTGGAGTACGAGCATTCTTGTTGGTTACAAAGTTCCTATGTGCTTTAGTAACTTGATTGTGATACTTACGTTTTTAATCTTTGCTCTTCATGTCTGCAGTTATAATGTCAATGTAACCGCAATTCAGTTCTTAAATTCTTGGAGACATTCGAAGGTACCGGGTGGAGCACTGTTTGCGGCTGCATTTTTGTTGGAAAGGGTTGGTGATGTTGGGAGGCTCTCTTTCTTACACTGTCGAGCCTCGATGAAAAATTTGAGAAACTCGATGCTGCTACCATAGACGCGACTTCTGAGGTGACTGCAAGGCAATTCCTATAGCTTGGAACATTAATTTGAGAAACTCGATGCTGTTATAATAGTTGCTTCTTTTGAGGCGACACAAGGCAATTCCTATAGCTTGGAACATTTCAGCACCGAATTAAGAATGGAGGAGGTTAATGCTTTTATGTCCAAGATTTTAGAAGTCGCACACCTGCGACGCCCTAGTTTTGCCTTATGACTCCCGACTGTAATGCAACAGCAATTTAGTTCCTTGCCTGTGACCCATCTTGTCGAAGTTTGGTTGTCCATAGACGTGTGCATGTATTATGTCATCCAAATGCGATTTCCTCCATTTTGTTCTTTTATCAAGCATATCATAGCGCATATCAATTCGCTTTTACGATTAGAATTAATTAACTTCGAGAGTACAATCCGTTCTTTTCTCACTAGTCGTTTTAAGCAACGACATGAAGGAACGACTTGATTGGACCATATGATTCATTATAATCGGAGAGTCAAAGCCATGATTAATATCATCAGAATGACATAATTTCATGTGTTTAGACCATCTGTCGTTCACAATTTTAATATAGAAATATAAAAATATGTTAATATCACGAAAAACTCCAAACCGGTACACATATGACAAATTTACTCCGGACTAATTTGTTGACAACAAAAAATCCCATCTTGGTATATTTGTGACAAATATGCCCCATACTAATTTTTTGAACATGAAAAACTCCAAACCGGAATACCGGTTACAAAATTATCGTCGATTAGTTTCCGTTAAATTAGGTTAATATCACGGATAACCCCAAATTAATATACCCGTGACAAACGGTAGGTAAAAATCTCAAACTGTCTCAAACTGGTACACCCATCAACTATCACATGTTAAGACTAAATTTGTCATATGAGTATTAATTTGGGGATTTTTATGGTCAAATAATTAATTTGGGAAAGATTTGTCACATAATTATCAGTTTGAGATTTTTTGTGATATTAACCCAGGTAATTTTGCCCCCAAAATAATTTTTACCCGCTAGAACTATGTTCTTGTGTGCGTCTTCGTCGCTCTTTTTACCTTCGGTTCATTTGGCATGAACGTGTCTATGTTAAGGACTATGGACTCCATAAAAGTTCCGTCGTGAGTTTCATTAATAGGATTAGCGCGGAAGATGTCTCTTTTTAACCCTCGTTTGCTTGATCTGTTTCCCATTTTTTTTTCCAAAATTCTCCTTTGACCAAGCATTGCCAGCCCACACGGTCTCTGATGCAAAGTGTTCTTTGTCGCTTCTTTCAAAGGTACGCAAAATGACTACTGACAATATTACAAAACCCAATTATATTCGGTCAACATGAAAACATCAAAGTTTGTCAAGGAACATCAAGTCAGAACAGCTTTAACAAACCCAAACACAAATCAAATACTAGTCAATCTTTTCTCCTTTTCTTGGAGGGTAGAGGTGTCAGTGATGGCTCAAAGTTAGCTGTTAGTGTATCATAGCACTGTTGACGCCTAAATTTTGATTAATCTATTTTTTGCATAAAAATTATAAAAAATCATCTCACATATTTATTTTTAGCGTACATTGCATTGGCATATAATCGGGCAAGCGGAACACTTAATTTAGCATGCGTCTAGACTAGGCACGGGATGGAAAAATACACCGAGAAGATTTGAAACTTCAAGGACTGTATTGCAAATACTTAAAATTTCAGGGATTGTATTGCAAATACCAAAAGAAGATGAAGAAGGGAAGATGATGAAGGGAAGATAATGAAAAGAAGATGAAGAAGGGAAGATGATGAAGGGAAGATAATGAAGGGAAGATGAAAATGGAAGGTGAAGAAATGAAGATGAAGAAGGGAAGATGAAAATGGAAGGTGAAGAAATGAAGATGAAGAAGAGAAGATGAAAATGGAAGGTGAAGAAATGAAGGTGAAGAATGAAGGATGAAGAACTTTGCCTATAAAAGAGAGAGCTCTTGAGAAGAGTTTTAGAAGGGGAAGTGGAAGAGAATTGAGAGAGAGAGTAGAAGAGAATTGAGAGAGTTTTTTTAGGAAGAGTGGAAGAGAATTGAGAGAGTTTTGAGAGAGTTTTTGAGAGGAATTTTTAGAGAGGAAAAGAGAGTTCTTGAGAAAAATCGAAGAGAAAATTCGAGAGTGAAGAAAGTGTTTTAGTCGAGCATCATCTTCGACGAGTCCCGACACATATTTCGCCTCGCAACCCAACAACGCCATTGCTTGCCATTTTCGACGACAGCCGCGTTCTTCCACTCCGAGATCTTAAAGGGAACTATAACGTGTATGTGAGTAAGATTTTGTGTAATAGAAGGTAATCCTTTCCATCTCGATCTACAAAAATGTAATCGTTTGGTGTGAACATTCGTTTGTTTATTTTAGACACGCCACGTGTTCCAAATTTTAGCATTATTACATGTTAATTTATTTTGTAAATACTGTGATTGGCTGCGTTTTCTTTCTTTCTAAATCACCCATGGTGTATATCGTACAAAGTTCAATGTTTTACATCCCCATAAAAAAGAGAAAACCAAAAAAATTGCATCTTTGAATTTCAAGTAAAATCCATCAAAATTGCCAAATCAAATATTTTTCATGAAAATGGTACCGAAAGGGCGTTAGAGAAATCGACGTAACCAAATCCCCCGAATTCAAAATCTCGGTTCGCGGAAATAAGATAGTTTTCTCCCGCTATTTTATTTAGGTTTCTAATCAACCTACCGAAAATGATTAGTGGCGACTCCAATTCAAAACACGTTGCATGTTAATTATTTGAATCTTAAGTTGTGATTTGGTATGGACTTGGGAGAGTCCGAGTTAGGTTAGTTAATTAATTAACCTGATAATCCATTAGCCCGAAAATTAACTTCGTTTATTTTTTAGGTCGCGACAGCTTGGCGACTCCATTGGGGACCCAAAGAGGACTTAGGCCAGATAATTTCATGAAAAAGAAATCAATTGATTTGGTAAACTTTGGTTGAATTCTCATTCTTAGGTGTTAAATGTTTTTGCAGATTGGGAGTTATAAGGGGAGGAGTGATCGGCTAACCCTTTGTTTTGTGTGCTTGGTGAATTGGAATTGTGATTTAACTTTTGAATCATTGAAGCGGTGTTTGCCTTTAATTGTTGTGCATGATTTATCGTATTTGCACTACATTGCACACAACCCGTGACCGGACCTGGGTCACACTAATAGTTTTAAGATGGTATTTAGATGGTTCTTTAACCTTGGCGGTAAGGTTTCGCTAAAGGTTATCCCATCTGGATCCCGAAATTTTTTTCAAAAATGGCTCAAGGGTTGTTCTCATGCACGTGAGGCTACGATGCATGATAATTGCCCTTGTCGACCGAACCAAGCCAAGTGATTGTACCCGACTAGTCATGACTATTGTAGCGAGGTTGCGACTAGTCATGATGATCGTGCGCGAGGCTGCGACATGTCGTTTGTTCATCATTTCACTTTGCAAAGCCTTTTGGATAGATAGAATAAGATTTAAACTCACAATTCATGCGCATGTCTTTGTGATTGACATTTTCTTCCTATGAACGGTAATTTCTTGTCTCTTTTACCCTATTATCTCATTTTTATTTTGAGCTGGTCCATGGTTTAGGAGTATCGTTGTCTTATTTCCAATTTCGCACTTTGCTTCCGTAGCTTTTACAATTTCATCAGTTGTCCTCAATTCTGATTTGGCTTGTTCTTGTTGTGCGATTTTTACTAAATTCTACGATCGAGCTTTGAGTAAGTGCCAAACACAAAAGTTGTAGACCTATGTTTCAACTAATATCTTGCAAAATTTCAGAATTAAATTCATAATTTAAGATGGCTTTTCGTTTTTTCAACAACATGCGGTTATAACAGTTTTCTGAACGTGATTTTTTGGAAAGACACATTAAACTGATTTGATCCGTGCATTTCTAGTCCGATTGGCCAACATAAAAGTTGTTCATCATCTTCTCAACTATAAGCTCGTAAAATTTGGACATGTTTTGATCAACGTGCAAATTGATACGGATTTTTCATAAAAGCGGACAAACTGAAAATTACATGTTTCAATCCTTTGGTTATGATCACTTTATTCGTTCGAGTCTAGAGGGATGCCATGGACCGGCTCGCTATTCTTGCTCCCTGTACTCATTTTGGGTTTGTTCTGCGTACGGGTAATTTGTCACGGATCCTCTACACATTACTCGATCGTCGCAAAGAGGATGGCCGACATCAACGCTATCGTCGTGCTGCCCTAGACAGAAACTTGGCTCCTTGACCGAGCGCTTTGAAGGGATGATGTCCCGAAAGATGGAAGAAATGATGGCCACCTTCACCGCCAAACTTCAATCATCCGTCGCCGATCCGCCATTCTGCTCTAATTCCTCCTACGGACAACGTCGGTAAAGCCCTAAAGCTACTCCCTATCCGACAATGCCGCTAGAAGATGTGATCATCACGGCGTGAACTCGAGCACGCCGCCCGTAGTCCCGATCCCTCAAGCCAGCCCTACGGCCTCGGATTGAATGGTGATACGGCTAAGCTGTTGGCCCAAATGGAACAGAGGATCCGAGAAGTCGAGGGACTCACAACATACCCATTGACATGTCTGTCTTTTCAAAGGTCATGGTGCCGAGAAGTTCAAGATGCCGGACTTCGAGAAGTATGATGGGACTTCCAACCCGGTTCAGATGTCCGGATGTACCGGCAAGAATGAACAAGCATCGACCAACGGCCCTAATGGTCCGGACTTTCCAAGCTTTAGTTTAAAAGAAGTAAAGGCTATGAGGTGGTATACGGACTACGAGATCTACCGGATGGATGATTGGAGGCACTAATGCTTTCATCAAACATTTTAGCTTTAACTTGGACGTCTTGACCACCGAGAAGATCTTGAACGGCTTGAGATGAAGAGAGGAGAAATAATCAAGCAGTATGCTACCAAGTGGAGGAACGTAGCATCTCAGCTCGAAACCAGTCCCTCCCGAAAGGGAGCTCATGAAATTGTTTGTTTCCACTCTGCCGCAAGGTATGAGAACCGAATTTTGGGATCTGCCACGACATTCAGCCATCTCATCGCAATGGCTGAAGAAATCGAGAACGGTATGAAGAAAGGCTGGTACGATGATGTCACCACAACGACTAAGAGGTTTGCGGTAAGAAAAGACAAGGAGCCGGCCCTACAGGTCAACATGACCTACGGCCAAAAACCCACGACCCGGCGCGGTCGTACGGGTTCCAAATCAGCAGCGAGGCCAATTTCGGGGTGCAACGACAAAGAGAGAATCAACGGTCCCTCGGCGTTTACCCCTCTACCGGGAACCCCGTCGCAAGTACTCGCGGTTCTACGTAAGAGGTTTGCGACTTCCGAGCCTCTACGACCCGGTAACACGAGCTCGCCAAGATATGATCCATCAAAGAAATGTGATTACCACTGCGGGGAGCTTGGACATGACACCGACAGTTGTTTCGTGTTGAAGCATCGGATCCAATATCTTCTTGATTCTAAGGCATTCTCGTTCCAAGGCAACAAACAGCCAAATGTCTAGAATAATCCTTTACCAGATCATTCTGGTAAAATTAATGCTGTATTCAGGTTGGGAATCGGACGGGGGATACATGAGGAGGGGAACTTAGTGGATTCAGAAGTATACGACCTAGATGAGTCCAATCCAGATTATGAGGAAATTCGAACGACATGAGGAGATCAAGCCCTTGACCGGTGAACAAACTGTCTCGGTCAACCTAGGCGATGCGGAAAACCCTAAAGATGTTAAGATCGGGGCAAACCTTTCCAAAGAGATGACCGAGCACTTGACTAAGCTCCTGAAGGATTACCGGGACATTTTTTCCGGTCATATGCGGATATGCTCGGTCTTGACCATTCCATTGTCAAACATTGTTTGCCGACGGATCCTTCGGCTAAGCCGGTGGTGCAAAAGTCAAGGAGGGCCGGACCAAAATTGGTCCAGGAGCTCAAGGAGTCAGACTGCTCACGGCGAAAACAAAGTGGGAAATCGTCGCCGTGTTAGCAAGTAACATCGCCCATTCGAGTATCGATTGCTCGAAAAATCGAAGATTACTTTGATGATGAGCTCACCACCTTGATAAGCCGGTTCGGAGCTTAAGGACCTCCAGAGTTGTGATCCGAAGCAAGTGATTATAGATCCTCAAACAACGATCGTTGGTGTATGATCAAAGACAAAATCGGTCGATCATTGGAATGGCCAGCAAGAGAGGTGGAACCAATCTCGCATGAATACTTCTTTGATTCCATGTATAGTTCCCCTGCGTGGGATATTTTTTTACTTTCTAGCTGTCTAGAATTTGCCTAGAGTTAAAGGGCGAATTTTCTCATCCCTTATCAAATGCGTGAGTTCCTTGTTAAGCTAGGCTCGTAGCAAATCAATTTGTGGACGACGCCCCTGAACGCCCGTAAAGAGAGATTCCGAATAGCCTTACTTGGGAGAATACGAGTAAAAGGCCAAGCGGGCTCAAAGATGGGTAACTCCGTATCGTCCCAATTGGCTCTCGGTCATTTCAAACTCTAAATTATGCTTTTTTTTTATTCTCGACGGGATTGCCAATGTTTTGAGAACAATATAGCAAAAGCGAACCAACCGTGGACGCCGACATCACCACGGCCTAGTGGTTGGGGGAATGACGATGGTCCGAGGCGTCCCAGTTCGATCCCGGGATTTGGCATCAATGTACAAATATTAATAAAAACCTTTTGCTTCGCATTCAATGCCGATTGAAACTTAGCCCGGATGGTTACAAGACCGGAGAGATAACATCCCGGACATACAATCCGATCCAGATGAGTTGATCTTTTCAATTCAAAGTTCACAAGAAAATTCGTACAAGGGTAAAGCGGTACCGTTTCAACTCGTTTAGAACATGAGAACGTACATTGATGCTTTCCCTTTTGATTTTTACGGGGTCATGCCTTTCCGGATAGGGAAGTATCCATTCTCCCTGAAAAATTAATGAAATAAGAAATTCCTGGAGCCTTTGACAATCTCATATCTCAAACTAGATAATGAAGTTTTGCAACTCATTTGCATGAGCAGGGGCAACTCACAATTCACGCCCTTAAGAATTTTCTTACGTGCTTGCACCAAGATAGAAAGTTGCTACATTTTATATGCTCGAAAACACTCATACATTGCATAGTTTGTGCATGACTGTTCCTCATATTTAATTTACCAACTCTGAATAAGGAACATGAACTACATAAGATACATCAAATGTATGGAATGGGGCATGACGAATGATGAAAGGCAATCATTTCCCAAACACGTCCAATTTTTTCAGGCGAGATGAACGGTGGCAAAATTCCGCATTCCCGAGGTAAAGAGTTTTCGCGAAAGGTACGATAACCGAAGTGACGGAGGCATTCATTTCTCTATCCTAAACACTACGGTTATCCATTGATTGACCATTTTAGCGGTGGTTTCATTTCTTTACCCTGTCAAGAACCACCCCATATCGGGGTCCAAACGAGTTAATTCCAGAGCAACACGAGGTAAATGGTTAGAAATTTTCTTGCTCGACTAACATTAATTGGGGTGTTTCTTTGCATTTATACTCGAATTTTAATTCAAGTGCCTTAGGATGATGAAGAGCATTCACTTCTCTATCCTATACACTTCATTCTTTGCATAGCCCACTTGAGCCTGCAAATTCATTTCTTAAACCCTTGTTGGTGATCATTTGCTCATTCCAAAGGCGAAGATAGCATTTTCCCAAGGATTAGAATTGGAGATGGTCGAGTACAGAGAATTCCCGAATGATCATTATGCTTGTTGTAATTCCTGGTTCAAAGTCATGGGATTGTAAAAAAGGAGAGGCAAACTCGGCTTAAAGGAGAAGGGCCCGCTCTAAAAAAAACAAAAAAACAAAAAAACAAAAAAAAAAGCAAAATAAAGAGATGTCGAAGGGCTCTCAAAGAAAAAGGAAAAGAAATCTTTTCTCGAAAAAAAGAAGAAAAAAGAAAAATGAGAGTCGGGAGTAAGAAAAGCAAAGGCGATCTCATATGAAAATTTCAAGCATAGGAAAAGCAAAGTGCCTACCAAAGTAAGGCCAATGCACATTCATTTGTAAAGTACTTCTGAATTTTGAATGTACATTTTTGCATGTTAAGTTGTAAATTCCATGTACATGTTTGCATTGTGTCTCTTGCAAATCCTTGACGGACACTTGTTATGAAGAAGACTCCCCAAGAAATCGGTTTGTAAAGTGCAATTTTCGTAGAAAACTACCATCCCTCATTCAATGATGGTATTCTTTCAAGACATTTCGGAAGACCAAGATCGGTGACTAGTCGGCGATGATCACCAACGTCAAGCCCCTTCTCATTTAATTTCGAGCCAAACGAGCCTTTTCGTTCTCGGTCCCCAATCCTAGCCTACGTTATAACCCTCCAAAGTCTCTTGATTAGGGCACTTGAGTTAACGTAGAGTTAAATGATTTTAAGCATCACTCGAAGAAGTTCGAGCAAGATTATTTCTCTCTCATTTTTGCAGGATTCTTGACTTGTAAATCCGGAGCAAATGATGAAGAAATTCATTTCAGCGACCTTGACTCAACTGGAGTCCCCTTTGTAAACCTTTGACCTAGCTCTCATTACGGTCCTAATCAAGACCTCCGGATCGACTCGGTCGTATCAATTGCGAGATTACTTGGATCCTTATCGAATGCGATGATGGAAAGATTGAGTGATTTCTCTTGAATCCGCAGACAGGATAAATAGCTTTTCTCGAGAGTGAGAGAAAGCCCTTTCGGTGAAGTCCCCCATTCAGCTCACATTCGAGGTATTCGTAATGTGAGAACCTCCCTGGACAAAATTGGTAATGCAAACTTGACAGAATGGTTATGCATGAACCATAATATGAGTGATTGCATTATACTCATTGTTGAATATGTTTGTGTGTGTTACCTCGACATTCTATGATAGGTAATACATTCCCGATGTTCGAGTTCCCTCCCAAGGTCTCGAAATTCATCCAAGGATTATTGAATGAGCAAGTTTTGCTGGCAATGCCTACCGTGTACGATACGGCAACTGTTTCGTTCCTTGATTAATCGTTTGGAGAACCCGGTAAGTTTTCGAACCCCTTTTCAAATTAACAACTCCTCGATGATAGTTGTTATGATTCAATTCGCAATATGCCCCTTTTGTACTTATCGATTCCATTCGATGGTGCTCCTATCAAATATTGTTCAATTCGGCAATATGCCTCTTCGTCAAGTCGTGTAGATATGGGCGATCTTGACATCTTATCAAATCACAACGACGTAGCTCTTATGGTTTCAATCTCGGGACGTGAAGACATATGCAGCGATCTTGACATCTTATCAAATCATAACGACGTAGCTCTTATGGTTTCAATCTCGGGACGTGAAGACATATGCCTGGCGATCTTGACATCTCTTCAAATCATAACGACGTAGCTCTTATGATTTAGTATCGATCACGAAGACGTATGACCTTGGTGATCTTGACCTTTAGTCGGCTCATAATGACATAGCTCTTATGATTTTCGGCTCCTTTATCAAATCATGAAGACATAAGCACCCATATTTTTTATCCAAACCAAATCATAACGACGTAGCTCTTATGATTTTGGTTCCCCTTTATCGAATCGTGAAGACATATGCCTTTGGCGATTTCGACATTTAATCAACTCACAACGACGTAGCTCTTGTGAACTTGATCCCACTTCTTTCGACTCACAACGACGTAGCTCTTGTGATCTCAAACGACACACATATCTTGCGTTGTCTTGCATTAGGGAGAAGTCTCGATATAGATAGGCCAAATACCTTAAAATCCTTGCATCTGCAAAAGAAGCTTGGAAATTAAGAGAACCATTAGCTTACGAGAAATTTGGTAAAACAGGTATTCTTGTATGCGATCCATGTGCAGGTTTCTCTAACATGAAAAAGGGAAATTATGACACGTGTTATTTATGGTCTTGCATATCATGCATCACTTCATTACATAAAAAATGGGATTAAAACTCCCGCCAAAAAGTTCATCCATAATTTGTTGTCAAAATTTAGGATTCAATTTGTCTTTGAGCGGAACCTCTACGAGCCTCCACTCAAAGAGGGTGTTGACGCCTAAATTTTGATTAATCTATTTTTTGCATAAAAATTATAAAAAATCATCTCACATATTTATTTTTAGCGTACATTGCATTGGCATATAATCGGGCAAGCGAACACTTAATTTAGCATGCGTCTAGACTAGGCACGGGATGGAAAAATACACCGAGAAGATTTGAAACTTCAAGGACTGTATTGCAAATACTTAAAATTTCGGGACTGTATTGCAAATACCAAAAGAAGATGAAGAAGGGAAGATGATGAAGGGAAGATAATGAAAAGAAGATGAAGAAGGGAAGATGATGAAGGGAAGATAATGAAGGGAAGATGAAAATGGAAGGTGAAGAAATGAAGATGAAGAAGGGAAGATGAAAATGGAAGGTGAAGAAATGAAGATGAAGAAGAGAAGATGAAAATGGAAGGTGAAGAAATGAAGGTGAAGAATGAAGGATGAAGAACTTTGCCTATAAAAGAGAGAGCTCTTGAGAAGAGTTTTAGAAGGGGGAAGTGGAAGAGAATTGAGAGAGAGAGTAGAAGAGAATTGAGAGAGTTTTTTTAGGAAGAGTGGAAGAGAATTGAGAGAGTTTTGAGAGAGTTTTTGAGAGGAATTTTTAGAGAGGAAAAAGAGAGTTCTTGAGAAAAATCAGAAGAGAAAATTCGAGAGTGAAGAAAAGTGTTTTAGTCGAGCATCATCTTCGACGAGTCCCGACACATATTTCGCCCTCGCAACCCAACAACGCCATTGCTTGCCATTTTCGACGACAGCCGCGTTCTTCCACTCCGAGATCTTAAAGGGAACTATAACGTGTATGTGAGTAAGATTTTGTGTAATAGAAGGTAATCCTTTCCATCTCGATCTACAAAAATGTAATCGTTTGGTGTGAACATTCGTTTGTTTATTTTAGACACGCCACGTGTTCCAAATTTTAGCATTATTACATGTTAATTTATTTCTGTAAATACTCGTGATTGGCTGCGTTTTTTTCTTTCTAAATCACCCATGGTGTATATCGTACAAAGTTCAATGTTTTACATCCCCATAAAAAGAAGAAAAACCAAAAAAATTGCATCTTTGAATTTCAAGTAAAATCCATCAAAATTGCCAAATCAAATATTTTTCATGAAAATGGTACCGAAAGGGCGTTAGAGAAATCGACGTAACCAAATCCCGAATTCAAAATCTCGGTTCGCGGAAATAAGATAGTTTTCTCCCGCTATTTTATTTAGGTTTCTAATCAACCTACCGAAAATGATTAGTGGCGACTCCAATTCAAAACACGTTGCATGTTAATTATTTGAATCTTAAGTTGTGATTTGGTATGGACTTGGGAGAGTCCGAGTTAGGTTAGTTAATTAATTAACCTGATAATCCATTAGCCCGAAAATTAACTTCGTTTATTTTTTTTAGGTCGCGACAAGCACTTCATGGAATGCAGAGTATGTTCGATTCTGTTCAGGTGATTCCCGAAACCAGTCTCCATGGTTTGAAGAGAATCTGTCAGCTTAGTCATCTGCTCCATAAGGCTTCTGACATTATCTTTCAGTTCGCTCAATTCAGAAGATTCTGTCTGCTTTTCTCCTCCTCGGGAAGACTCTCCCTGAGTCTTCTCCTTCTTTCTCTTTTCTTCTTTCTCTTTGAACTCTCCCTCTTTCTCATTAAGCTCTTCCTCTTGAGTTTTGGGAACATCAGTTTCCTTTCCTTTCCTTCCCCTCTGAGTTTTGTCATGTGCATGCTCTGCAACACCTGAATAAATTACATTATATGATACATAAGATGCACTTGTATCCGTGATGCATAGGTTACTAGGTTTATGACCATGGTGTACCGGTATCATCCATCTTTGGAAAATTAAATGTCCCTTTTGCCCATCAAGAACATCTCTTGTTCTTTGCTCAGACAACGGCATCTTGTTTTTTCGGTTGGAACACATAGCATCGAAATCATTAATATGCATGCATTGATGGTATGGTATGACAGAAGTAATCAAACATTCTCTTAGACCCTTTCATTTCTTCATAACACCCACTTTCCGGCGTGATGCAAAGTAATGACCTGAATGAGATGTCTAACCTGAAAGTTTTGATGCAATAAAAGGCTCGGACATTCTCTTTCTTTGCCCCAAAAGAGGGAATGGTGCTTTAACACAGTGATTGATTTTAACAGTACAAATCATACTAACAGGGAAAATAGAATCGAAAACACTGATTGCTTGGGGACCAATAGTTAGTGCAAAGGTGAAGAATATAATGTAATTAGAGCTCAATTTTCATTTTACGACAGTGTTTGTCTATCATTATGCTTAAATTGTACTCTCATGCGCATTAATACATGGGAGGTGGCTATCATTATGCTTAATTTGTGCTCTTACGCGCAAAAAGGCCTTCTCTTTCTCCTCCGCCTTATAAGTAGGTGAATGGAGACTACATGAATATAAAAAACATACATGATCCATTCACAGCCGATGTGGGATAACAACAACAACTTCAGCAGTTATATGGATTGTGCAAATGATTTGATTAGAGACGGGGACTCCCTAGAGAGTACGGAAGGTGATGAGGCCTTACACAAAGCTGTCGTTGCACTGCCATCATATGGCTTCAGGTGCGCCTTGGGATCAACCGATGTCATTTCGACTTCTTCCGCCTTCAAAGCAAGAAAGAGAGTGAATTAACCTTGTCGAGAATATGTAAACAAACTCAGATGCATGATAACTTGAAAAAGACCATACCTCAATGGTGCAACTAGCACGAAAAAATCTAATCCCATCTAAGTCATGCAGCTCTATGGTTGTGTCGATAACCATCCAATATATCGGAAAAATCATATCAGTTGCTGTTAGTTGGGAGAAATCAATCCACTAAAAATTTCAAAAAACATTGGAAGTAGCAACAAATGTTATAAGACAGTTTGCCGGGGAAGGCATAAGTAAATGTTCCAAAAAAAAAAAAATGGGTCCATAGGCCGCGGCATCAAAACTTACTCAGAGCTGAAATGTTTATTTCTTATGAAAGAGCTGCATATTCTAGACTGCTGACTTTGATGACTACTTGCCTCTTTCATGTATAAAATGCTCGTGAAACTTCATCTAGCTAATGCACCAGAACACTTGCATCGTTGGAATGGAGAATGGCAATAGTTACGTTACTTTAGTGAGAAATCAAAACAGAAATTCCATAAGAAGATAATCAACGAAATTTCAGCAAAAGGACATAAAAGTTACTTACCACTTTCATAGATAGTTATAGGGAGATCATTTGGGCCAAAATCGATTGAAGTATTGAGAAGAACGTACACAGGCGTTTCCGTGTCCATCATCAACTGTTAAATGGTAAATATACTAGAGTTATCAATTGACACTCGGAAGTCACTAGTGTAAATGCGTATAGCCATCATCATTTTGTAATCTGAAAACCGGGCAAACAATGAACAGAGAGATTCGAATTTGTCTGGAGAGAGCATACTACCATTTTGCTTGATAATTGAGGGTTGCACCACATTGAAAAACTAATAAAGGCATATGAAAAATCCATCATTTGCAATAAAACCGAAATGCAAACCATTGCTGGAGAATTTGAAGCCTACAAATTCAGACTCGAACTGTCTGCAGATATTCTCTTTGGCAATCCACGGAAAGGTTCATATTATTTAGATATTCACGATCAAGAAGTATTGCATTTTCTTTCGGATAGGCCCTGAAAGGAGAAAGGCTGGAATGCCAACAGGCATCTAGTATTGAATTTAACCGATATGATAGTGGTACTATCTGGGAATGTTCAGTGCCAAAGTCACAGAATAGGTAAGCCACCAATCTACATCAAAGCCCAAATGCATGGAACAAAATAGTGAACACAACTGCAGAAGTTAAAGATCGAGACCAACTAGAGGAGTTCTGCGAGTGGGCATATCGGATTCTTCTGCATCGCTCCCAGTTGAATACCATCCAAGTACATGGAAATTCGGGTACATCTTCTTATCTATCACCGATTAAAACGCAGAAAGAAAAAAGAAAGGATCAGAACACTAAAAAGGGAAGATAGATAGAGAGATTGAGAGGACGAGAGAAGGGGACTGAACAGAGCTTTTGCTGCTTGTCGAGAAAGGCGAAGTCGTATTTGTGAGTGATGGGGTTGTATAGAAGCTCGAAACTGTCGCATATCTCCACCGTGCGACCCCTCTGGAATCCGATCAAGTACCCGTACACTTCTTCAATGCCTTCGCCAGTGCCATGCTCGGAGGACGGCGATCGGAGTGGAGACTTGGCACGGATGGAGTGTTTGAAGATGTTGAAGATCACCGGGCGACGGATCTTGAACGCGAGGCCGCGGCTGGATGACATCATTGAAGCTCCTTCCTATCGAGCTTCGAGGCGCACGGTTTGTACTTGAGTTTGAGAGCGATGCGTTTACCTGCAGAGAGTAGATTCAATAAAATCTGTCTCCATGAATTTAAAGGGGGTGTTGGATAACCTGCTCAACAACGAATGGATCACGTTTCGCAACTCAATTATAGTCGTCCTCAATTTATCGTATACTAACACTTGTCGAAGCGATTATAATGTACACAATTTTTGGTCCACTTCGTCTATAGTCTATGTAACATGACAAACATCTTTTCATCAATTTGCGTTCCTTTTGCAGATCATTAATACTGGCCACTCTTCAATAAGTCTAAAAACTTAAATTATGAGATGGAGACGTGAAATAATATCTAAATATTCTAACACGGATTATCACGTGTTAACTACAATTTGGCATAAACGTAAAGAATGAAAATATACAATTGAAAAGGTAAGTAGAGGCCCGTAAAGATTTGAACTTAAAACCTCATGATCTAGTATCATATTATAATTTATTTGAACATGGTATTAGAGCTTAAATACTCTAAATTGGGAGGTGATAGATTTGCGATGAAGTGTTTAAATGTTAGACAATGACTTCATATAATCAATTAAAATTTGAAAACAATTCACACTGTCTACGGTATTTATGATGTGATTAAGAGACGTGAATTGAGGGATCATCTTCTAAAGAATCTGAGCGGTTTCCTTTAATTTCTCGAGTCCACCGAATTTTCTGTTTCGTAACCGCTCACCCCCATCCGTTGACTTCTCCTCAATATCTTTTCAAACTCCAAATATCCCGGATAACGCCTTTTGACCGAGTGCTTGTCGCTTTCGGTTTGTCAGCCTCAGTCCTACTTACTTCAAGTCACAACTTTTCCAAAACGAACCGATCATTCTGGGCAGTTTCCATGGGGACTAGTGGTTCCTCGTGGAGTACCAATTTCGTTCTTCAGGGTGAGAATCACCCATCCGAGCCAGACTGGACTAGTCAATTATATATTAATATGTATCTGAATTCCATTTGTTTAAATTTGACACTTTTTTCTTTTACTCCACCCCCGCGCATGCACAAGGCACACCCCTACTTCTCCCGCACGCACGCACGCTTTGTCTTAAAAAAAAAAAAAAAAACCCTAACTAGCCCTCCTCTCTCGTGCCTATACAACACCGACACCGACATCAACACACCGTGATTTCTCAAAAAAATATAAAATTTCAATATGTTGGGACATGTTGTATAATAAGTGCATATTTTTTTATATACATGATTAATTGTCATTTTTATGATTATTTGAATCAAATGGATCACCACCTATGTAGTACCGTCACTCTCCGGGAGTCTCCATGTCCCTGTCGAACATGTGTCGAATGCAATTGGGTTTGGGCAAAGTGGTGATTAGGTGGAGCCTTTTTTTTTTTTTTTTTCAGATTAGTAGGTTTTCAAAAGTTCACATATTTACCCCTAAAAATTGAACATTTCCAAAACTGACCAAGCATGTCATAATCGTGTGTCGAAACCCGGACACCCATATCGCTAGCATATCCGGCACGTTGGTGGTGTGTTGGAATTCCAACATGCACCGATAGAGTGTCTGAGTGTGTAGGACACGGAGACTCCCGGAAAGTGTCGGTGCTACATAGTTTCTTACCTCACCTCATCTTGCCACTCATTTAGTCACCCTCGCCGCTCGGTCACCTCGCCTCTCATAGTCTCCCTCATTTTGCTTGTACTCTCGCTCATCTTGGTCATACTATCGGCAGGGCCTCTGGCCCTCCCTTGCAGTTAGCCTCACTCTCCCTCTCATAGTCTTCAACATGGACGGGACCCTCACCGCCCCCATCATCAACTTAGCCACGGCTGTGGTTGGCGACAATGAGTACTAGAGGATTAGGCCTGAGACCCCATTGGGATCGACATCTTGCACCAAATGGAGGACTGAAGCCTCGAGAGGCAAAGGACGACCTACGAGGTCATTGTCGATTTCCAAGGGCTCGATCATCCTTGCTATCAGGTAAATCGGATACATGGACCCACTGGGGCGATTGTTGGTTTCAATTTTATGGAACCTTGGTGAGTGGTTTTAGGTTCTAGGGTGAAGACCGCCCACCCTAGAACTGTTCACCCCTAATTCCAGCCATGTTTATGCTCGAGAATCACGTTTCATTATGGTAGTCACCTTAGAATTTGGTGGGTGTTTTTTATGCCAGATATTGATACCAAAAACATCCTCTAGAATCACGTTTCATCTATTTTAGTAGCGTTAGAATTTGGAGGAATTGTTGTCAAATAACGCGTGAAAGAATGTATATGATGATACACGTACTTTTATACAGATTCACATGTCAGGAATTTGAAGCATAGATTAGGGTAAGCAAAAGAACTGGACTAGACTAGGAACCGCCAAAACCTTTCAATTTTTTTATAGATTCACAACTTGTTTCTCGTTTCTTTTTCCAATGATTTCGCATTGACTTATTTGCTGAATACAAGATTAACGTCCACATGTCAATTTTGTATTCAACAATTTTTCTAGGACAGTTCATGTATTTATACTAGCAAACGCACGTAAATGCTTTGTGTGTGCAAGAAATTGACATTTCAATAATTAAGCAAAGTCAATGTATGTAAAGAAATTATTGATAGCTATACACCCAACATAGATATTGCATTAATACCCATAAGAAGAAAAGAGTATTTCATGGTTTTGAATTCAATTTGGAAGGCTGTTCTATATTAGAAATTATCAAAATTCAATTATCGAAGCACGCGAGAGATAACAAAAAAGTAATAAATTTATGCATTTGTCGATGGACATAACATATGTAAATGGAGCTGCTGCCCTAACGATCTGATAGCATTTCTGACCACGCGATTTTTAATCAATGAGTGTTTTATACAAAACATGCGGTGATGGTTTATAGATTTACAGTTGAGATTGTTCCGTCCCCGATAGTATATAGATGACTTTTCTCATACCGAGTGCCTTATGCAAAACACGCGGTGATGGTATGTGAATCTACAATTGAGATTGCACCATCCCCGATAGTACATAGACAATTTTCTTTCCTCCTATTGATTCCATAATGGAATTTCCCTCAATTCTAGCTTCTTCACTTTTCATGTATTAGTTGCTCTCGCGAATACTCAAATTTCATCTCCTTCAATTGCTCTTCATTTCTTGCCGCATCAAAAAGCATATTAAGAAGGAAATCAATTCAGAAGAGAGAGAGAGAGAGAGAGAGAGAAAGAGAGGCAGGACCCTCTCAATCCGATTCCACTCAAGATTTGGCATTTGGATTTTTGTGAGAGGCAGACATCCCCAATCCGATGCCATTGAAAATTTATCTTTTTTAAAAGGGTAAAAGTGAAATGATTACATATCAGTCTTTTTTGTGACTTTATGCTAACAGTTTATTTTTGATCGCAAAAAATAAATAATAAATAATTAAAATTTATTATGAGATTCACTTTTTTAAGAGTTTGCAGCTCACAACACACTATTATTTTAATAATAACCCAGAAGGCATTATGCTAGCAAATCGCGGTAATTGGTTCCGAGTTGTTGTCTTCATCCCCAATTCTCCAACACATTTTGAGGTAGGCTTAAAGCGTAGAATACACTTAAAATGAGAGTGAGAGAAAGCAAGTGAACTTGATTATAACACACTTAGAAAATGTTAGTACCTGATTAATTTACCAATTGACTATTTTCTTAACTCTTAACAGTCCTATTTGATCAACTTATATTACACAAAGCATTTGCAAAACAATCTCACAAGTGCTTTTTTTTTTTTTTTTTAATTGAGCAAACAAATACAAAAGCAAACTTGCTCAGATGTACCGCGCACGTAAGGGCAAGTATAAATTAAAGAGAACAGCTTACTTTTAATGGATCACTTGTTCTCTTTCCTCTAAATATCCTCATTTATTTATCTCTCACATGCTTCAATACTTAAATTTCAATATTTTCTAATTTAGAACAACCTTCTCAAAAGAATTTAAACCATGAAATATTCTTTTCTTCCCATGGGTATTAATACAGTTTCTTTGTTGTGTGTATCTCTATCAATATATATATATTCATAATGTGACTTTACTTAATCTTTTACATGTCAATTTCTTGCGAGCATAATATTTATGTGCCTTTGCTAGTATAAATAACTAAAGTCAGTCTTAGAAAATTTGCTGAATACAAGGTTGACATGTTGACGTTAAGATAGCTTAAAATGTAAATTGAAAAAACCATATGTGCTTCCATACAAACTTTATTATTCTCAAGCACCATCAATGGAGATAGTGATAGATTATTGACAAGAAAATTGTCAAAAAAGTCCTAAACCTATTATACTTTTGCAAATTCAGTCTTAAATTTTTTAAGTTTGCCAATTGAGTTCTATATATTTTCATTTTTTGCTAATTCAGTCCTATTGGCCGGAAATCGCTGATATAACCGATGGCCATCATACGTACCTCGGTCGGCAATGATATGGATAATCTTGAGTATTATTTTAATATATTTTTTGAATTTTTTATTAATTTTTATGAATTTTTATTTTTCCTTTTTTCCTTTTTTTTTCCTTCTGGCTTTCTTCTTCAATAGTGGACGAGGGCGTCGCGGCCCTAGCCCAATGGCCAGCGAGGGCCTGGCGACTCTCAGTAGCCACTAAATAAGGAAAAATGAAAGAAAATTAACAAAAAATTTCAAAAAACATTTTAGAGTATTATTAAAAATTATCCACATCAACTCCGATGGTACCATTTAGGACGATCGACTTCCACATCAACGATTTTCAGCCAATAAGGCTCAATTGACAAAAGGTGAAAAAGTTTAAGACTAAATTGACAAACTTAAAATGTTTATAACTAAATTGACAAAAGTACAAAATATTCAAGATTTTTTTGACAATATCCCGAGAGGCAATGGTATGACACCATCTTGAAAATGGACATGGCAAGTTCTTGCCAAGGACGTTGTAAGGTACTCTATTAATTTTAAGGCAATCTCTGAGGATTGGCACGTTTGTTTTAGTAATTTATGGAGCAATATCGAAGTGGTGCGAGGGTTTTTTTTTTTTTTGTCAGAGTTCAAAGGTTTATTTACTACCAGAAACACCATTTAAGCAAAAAAGAAAGAAAAAAGGAAAAAAAGAAGACGCTTCCTCATAATCTTTTTATCACTCCTTTTTTTCCTTGATTTTTTTTTTTTTTACAATACCCTAGAGGTAATCAATTAGAAATGGGATTTTCGACATTTTATCCTTATTTAAAAAGACATGAATCTCTTGATTTCTTTTAACTTTTTTTCTCCAAAATAATTACGTTTAGAATGGTAAATCCACAATAAGATCTCTCTCATAATTATTCTTTAAATGAGGCTTTTCATTGCCACGTCATGCCTGAAAGTTGCCTGGCCATCATCCTCTTTATCCTAGTCACATTTACCTCTATCCCACAATTAGAATAATTTTCAACAATAAACACAACCTCTATTCTTTCATAATAAATCTATCATAAAAAGTTTAAATGGTCGAACGAAACCGCATTCATACAACCACTAATGTTTTAATCATTGATCTATCCCTCTACATATTCAATCTTTAGGAGAAATTAAAATATAAAATTGCATTCAAACCATAAACATATTAGTGAAGTGTAAAGCTTCACCATTGATAAATGTGTGCATGTGTGTGTATATATATAATAGTTCATTGCAAGCCTCCTAAAAATTGCACCTAAAATTGAAAAAAGGTAAACATTGATGTGGCTTTCTTACCCAGTTCAATAGAAGGATCGATTGCATGGGTACGTCGCGATTCTGTCGTCCGGTTGCTGAATGGAGGAGCGAAACCAGTGGCTGCGTCGTCGGCTCTCTTGCTCGAAGCCCTCGCCTTAGTTGAAGCTCCGAATTGCACACTCTCTCCTCAACAAGATGAAGATGAAGCACTAAATCCTAATCTATGTCCTCTGCATGATGAAGCAGCGATAGAGACAAGACTGTTTTTAGTGGAAGCACTTTCAAGGCCCCACAAGCTCACGTAGGAAGCACACGTGCCCATCAAGATGTGCAAGGAATAACTGCCTAATTTTCCTAATATTCACTTATCTTAGGATACGCGTGATAACACTTCTAAAAGTGAATTTTTGCTCTAGAAGTGTTTCTAGAGCAGAAATCCGTTTGTTAATATAACTTCAGAAGAAGAAATTCGTTTGGTAAAAATTTTACTTTTAAAAGAAATATCTACTTCTGAAGTTATTTTTTTCTCCAATTTAAGAAGTTAAAAATTAGGATTATTATCATGAAAAAGCCCTAAACTGGTACATCTATGGAAAATTTATCTCAAATTTTTTTTTTTACCACGAAAAAAATCTCAAACTAGTACACCTATGACAAATTTATCCCAAACTATTTTTTTGACCACCAAAAACTCTAAACTGGTATATCCGTGACAAATTTATCATAAATTAATTTTTCTAACCACGAAATACCCCAAACTAGTACACTTGTGATAAATTTATCCTCCGTTGAATTGAGTTAATATCACGAAAAATCCCAAATTGATAAACTTATGACAAACAAAATGTAAAAATTCAAAATGGTATACCCGTCAACTACCACGTGTCATCCAACTCAGTAATTTTATAGTTAAATTTATTGAAAACTAACGGAAGGTAAATTTGTCACGGGTGTACCGGTTTGGAGTAAATTTGTCATAAGTTTATCAGTTTGGAATTTTTTATGGTAAAAAAAAATAATTTGGGATAAATTTGTCACAGGTATAATAGCTTTGGTTTTTCCGTGGTATTAACCCTAAAAATTATTACTTCTCAACTAAAGAAATACTTCTCGCTTCACCCTTTTTTCAATACGCCCTCATCCTCTTTTCGATCACGCCTACCTTCGCCGATCTCCGCCACCACCCACCACCACCCGCGACCACCACCACTTGCCGCCGCCCTCCGACCACGGTCGGTAGCCGCCATCGCCGACCTCCACCGACCGCCACCTATCGCCGCCCATGACCACTACCAACTACCGCCTCCCATTGAAGATCTCCACAGCCGTCGTCCATCGTCGCCACCCGCCGACCGCCCACCAACACCGACCACCACCACCCATCACTACTTGGTACCATTACCGCCAACCGCCGACCTCCATCGGCTGCAACCGCCCACCACCACCGCCGTCGACCACCGCCCATAGCCAACTTCCGCCAACCGCCGACCTCTATTGCCGCAACCACCCACCACTACCACCACTAACCGCCGCCTCCTGCCGTCGATCATCGTACCGCCGCTACCGCAGTCTAACGTCGAGCTCCGTCGATCGGTGCCGCCGAGTCATCGTCTCCAACTATCGAAGTAAAAAATAAATAATATTTTTTTATTTTTAAAAAGTAAATAATATTTTTTATTTTAAAATTTTAAAAATGAATTATAAATTTTTTAGCCATCGATAATAATTTTTCATAAAAGATTTTGTGTTAATAATTTTTTAGAAGTAAAAATTTTTAATTATTACCAAATAAATTTCTCTAATCAGAAATTAAATTTTGAAGTAGAAGTAAAAAAATTAACTTCTCAAATTTACTGTGTATTGAAGGTCATCTTTCGGGCTCCTTCGTTTTGAACTATTTTAAAGATAAGTTTGTTATGACAAAATATATATATATATTTAATAAGACGCGATATTCCCTCAGTCGCTGTCTCTTTCTCTCTCTCTCTCCGTTGCTGTCATTGTGTGAAAGGGACTTGAAGAGTCAATCCTCCGATTCATGGCTCACCCAAGGTTCGGAGCCGGAGCGGAGGTGGAGATCATGAGCCCCATCCAATGCCTCCGGGGAACGCTCTTCCCCGGAAGAGTCGTCGCTCCGTCGCCCCGCAATCCCCACGCCTTCTTGGTAGAGTACAAAACCCTAATCGCCCAGGGCGATGCCGGCCGCCCCTCCAGGCCATACCGAGAGGAGGTCTCCGTCGGCCTCCTGAGGCCGAACCCACCTGCCGAAACCAGCCGGAGTTTCCATCTCGATGACGTCGTCGACGCTTTCTTCAACGGGGGGTGGTCGGAGGGCGTGATCACCAAGGAATTGAAGAACTCCCGGTTCATGGTGTACTTCCGGTGTGTGAAGCAGCAGTACCGGTTCGACGCAGCGGAGCTGAGGCTCCACCGCGAGTGGGTCAACGGGAATTGGGTCCCGCCGTTCGAAGCTGAGGAGGAAGATGGTGACGGTAACAATGATAAGGTAGATTGTCTCTCGTTTGAATTCAATTGCGTTTCTTGAAAGTGGAGTGAGTTCTTTGTCTATTCTTGATTATAATAGGAGATTGGACATGATAATCTCAGTCATTCGAATGAATTGGAATACTTTCTCTCTTTTATCGTAAAGTCCCTTTACTTTGTTAGCTATGCTGTGGTCTCTTAGTCTCTGAAAGTTCTGATTGAATTGAAAGTATTTAAATTAGTAGTTGTGAAGGCCTAATTCAAGTAGGTTATGACATTGCTATGTCAATTGAAAGGTAGTGGCAAGTGGCGACCCTTTTTCTTCAATAAAATTCAGCCATACATTCCTCTTCAGATTCTGTGAAAAGTAGGTATTAGCAAAGAATGCCCAAGTTGACAAAATGACAATGTTTTCTCACTCTCAATATTGATTGTATACAAGATGCAATTTTGTTAACTTTATGCTGTAGATGATATGTAACATGCTTTGCAATCTCTGTGACGTCGTGTTTGCATGACAATGAGGAAGTCACCAATAACTTAGAATGCTTACCTCAATGTTTGGATATTGCAGGAAGCAACCTCAATAGTTGAAAAGAAATCTGGCGGCATCTGCCAAACAGTGAAGGGAGTGTTCGCCAAGGGAGCACTGGTTGAGGTGAGAAGTGACGAAGATGGACTCCAAGGTTCTTGGTTTGCAGCCACCATAATCAACAAGGCAGCGAGGAACCAATTCTTCATCGAGTACCAAACCCTCAGAGCGGAGGATTCTAGCTCAGAGTACTTGAGGGAGCAGGTCGTGTCAAGTTGCCTGAGGCCGTACCCGCCGGAGACCATCGTGGTCGACCCTTATGAACAGAATGCAAGTGTCGATGCCTTGTACAATGAAGGGTGGTGGGAGGGCATTGTCGAGAGGCCTCTCGCCGGGATGTGGTATCAGGTTTATTTCAAGGGCACTAGAGATAGGATGGAGTTCCATCACTCGGAGCTCCGTCCTCATCAGGATTGGGTCAATGGGAAGTGGGTGATGCCTTCTCGAGTCTCAGAGGACCAGCTTGTGCCACTGCATATAGTGTAGTTGGTCTTCAAAGTGAAGTGTTAAGGCGTGCTCTTTATCTTGGGATCTTGAGCTGAGGTTTAGATTAATAGTGTGAATAAGGTTTTTGGAGTAGGACCACTTTTCTTGGTTTCTTTACTGGATTGCAGTTTGATGAGGTTCTCATGGCGCAGATTCGATGGAAGTTAATGGTTGAATTGCAGGTAGGTATATCTTTACTGCTACAGATGCATCAGTCATCCTGGTTAAACTCCTGCAGATCAAAATTATATTCAGTCTTATTCTTTGTGCTTTTGGCACATACAGTCACTTTCAATGCTTAGACAAGAGAAATTGTTTATGTTGCTTGTGGAAGTCATGGTCTGGGATTAAAGAGACTACTGACTGTATGCAGTTCTTGAAACTTCTCGGTAGTTAGGAAAATAGTGTTTTACGAAGTTAAGACGAGGAGCTCTTGATTGGATTCTTCGGGTCATACGTGGAAACTAGGTTAATTAAGTGAATGAATGTTTATGTCACCAAATATACTCAGTCATTTCTCTACGGATGGATGGAACTAACATGATATAATGGGTATAGTGGATGCACCTAACATCAAGTAAGACGGCTGGATTGGTAGATAGATGCTAGACAGCTCAAGTTCTTTAATTGGAGTTTAAGAGTCTCCCCTTCTTTCAAACTATAATCCACTGAAGAGTGAAGACCTGTGCCCGGTAATGCTGTTCCATCTCTTCAGCAGTTTCCTTGTTGTCCAATTATATTGACAAATCAGCAAAAGCAAGTCAACCAATGAAGGTAAGGAGTTGAAAAGGGAAGTACTTCATGTGGTTATGCAAGGCCGCTTGGAAATCATAAGCCTCCGTTCTAAATTTGAAATCCAATGCCGATAAAATCATGCTGCATATGACCACCTGCATAGCTTTAGACTGGTTGTTCTAAGATAGTTGCGAACAGGGAAGTACTTCATGTGAGCTATGGAATGTTAAATTGTTCTGTAAATTCATGGGTTGTCTTAACAGGTTAAGCAACTATGTGACCAACTGCATTATTGGATAGATGACACGGATGGGAGAATGCCAGAATGATGTGGAGGGCAAGTTCTCCAACCACTTAAAAGATCTGCAATATTCGCGAACCGAAGATTATAAGTTCACCAAATAAGATGGTCGATGCTTTTCCAACCTAACATATAGGACATTACTTCATCTCATAAACTTCCCTTTGCCTAATCAATGATTTTACAGCCAATCGGTTTTTTTCTTTTTACTGACATGCTTCAATATGATTCCCCTGTTTCTGAATTTTCCAAGGTGATTCACCAAATGAGATTTCCTTATCCCGGAAACGTTTCATTTTGTAGCTCTGGATATGTATCAAGTACATGCAGATACATTAGCATTTCTTTTCTAGAGTGTGTTTGTTTTGTGTAAAATTTCATGACGAGGAAAACATCTTTATTGGAAATTATTTCAAAGAAAATGGTCAGCTGATAAGTGAAAGCTAATCAGCTAGTCATTTCCATATCCCGAACGCTTTTCCAGCCACAGATTTTCAGCATACCACCAAACAAATGAAAACTAATCATTTTTTTCAATTTGAATCTCGGTGAATGTAAGCTGATAAACCTCCACAAAATGAAATGAAGCAGAGAAGCAAGGTTCATCCACAAACACGTCCACAATCTTTTGTGCACTGCTTGTACATGGACTGTCCACAATCTTTTGTTCACTGCTTGTACATGGACTGCGCCTCCACACAACAACGTCGAACTATCGCGAGTTTTGAATTTGATCTTCAGCCTACCATCATTTTTTCCTGAGGAAACCGTCCGATTTCGCGGGATAGCTCCGACAGATACCTCCCATTAAGATATTTTCCATGATTTCAATCAACTCTCGCAGCATTGCAAAAGAAGAAAACTTCTACCGTAGCAACGAGAGACGGGGTTTTCCGATGAAGGCGATGAGATCTTGAGTACTTGGACGAGAAAGACCTTGAGGGCTAGTTTTTAGAGTTTTAGGGTTCAGACTGCTCGCATGTCCGCTTGAGTGAAACAACGAAATGAATCATAAGGGACGACTCCATAGGAATGATCACATTGCAGAGAAAATTAAGGAGAAGAGCATGCCGGGTTTCCTCTCTTCATTTGGGCATGTCCAACCGCATATGAAAGCTTATACCACTGGGATTAATTAGCTAAAAAGGTGAATTAATCGTTTCATTGCCTCATGTGGTGATGTGGCATATGGAGACCATTGGATACTACAGTTATTCCCTTTGTCACTATCTGACACTGCTTTTCCATGGTACACAACATTACAACCTAATTCAATGTTAACTTGGGGACAAATGGAAAGAATGTTTCATGGTCAGTTTCAAAGGGTTGCTCCCGATGTGTTAGTGGCAGATTTGTCAACTGTGGGGCAACATAATAGTGAATCGGTTGATCACTTCATTTCTCGATTCAAACGGGCAAGAAATAACGGATATACTCAATTGGCAAATTGTGAAAATGTTTAAGGTTCAATTCACACAATTGAAAGGTTTAAGATCAGATTGGCCAATTGCAGGACTACTCGAATAATTTTTTCAAGTTTTGACTTTATTTAGAGTGGAAATGTTATAATATAATAATAAGTAACGAGAGGAGAAGAAACCAATTCAGTTGTGGTTCAATGCAGACAAAGACCTATTGACACTCAGATTTGTAACCGACAAGTTTGTAAAAGCTAAAGCTCGAGATTTTGGTTTCTGATCACCACAAAGCTCAATTCTTAGCTAGAAAGTGTCATTTAGCTCTAGCATATCATTTGATATTAATTTCAAGAAAATCCAAAATGCCAATTTTTGAGTTGACTTTTTTCAGCCATTTTTGACCAAAAAGCCAACCCACGGTAAAAATTTTTATCTTTGCATAAAACCATCTAGATAATGTCAATTACTATTTGCAAAAAAAAAAAAAAAATCGAAGTTTGATCAGTCAATTGGCTTTTCGACCCAAAAGTGAAACTGACAGTCAACTTGGACAAAAAAAATAGAAAAATTCTTTTTTTTGGCCAAGGCAACAAAAGAAAAAAAAAAAAAATTCAAAAATCGCAAAGTCGGCTCATTTTTACATCAATTTCACGTTGGCATTGAAATTTTTACGAAAAGCACTTAATAATTGATTTTTCCCTAATTTGGAACTATCACTTCCTAATTGATCAAAATGTCTAAACCATTATCGGCGTTCTAATTCAATTTTCTCTTGACTCTGACTTTTGATCTCGCTTCGATGATATAGTGCCGTTAGTTTGCTCGTTGATCTGTGTCCACTTTCAACATTCTCTTGCAAAGAAGCCCAAGTTAGCTCATGACATCATTATATCGGGATTAGCTCTAGCAATTCCTTTATGTCCTGTTTACGGCAAATTACATTTTGCACAAACGCTCACGATCTTTTGGTTAAAGTGACGTCATCATTTTATCAGCCTATCTGTCTAATGTTCTCATATTTACAATATATTGTGCCCTCTATTGGTATCGTTCCGTATACTGAAAAGGCAAGAAAGGACATTGCCAAGGAAAAATTGCGAAGTAAGATAATCTTGCTCTTACTTGCCTTGTGACGCCTGGAAATTCGACTTTTGTAAAGTGCTTGAATTCAATAAAAGGATTAATATTAAATTTCGTCTTGTATAATATTTTGGATCATAAGGACCTAAGTGACGATAATTGGACGTTTCGCGAAGTGTTGTCGGGTTAGGTTAGGTTTCGAAAATCTTAGTCATCGCGTTTTAGGATGTAAGTCCTCGCGCTCGAGCCTAACCCCAACCGAGCCCAACCTGCGATAAGAACAAATTACCCTTTGTCCGGTACGCCAAATGCCCAATCAGTCTCGAATTGTGAATTTACCCTTTTGCCCCTCCCATTGATTCACTAAAGTCCAAGAATTTTGAATATCTTAGTGGGCCCTTTCTTGTCAACCACCCACTAAAAACAAAAAAAAAAAAGTGGTTAGTAACCACCACCTCATCAGCTTACTTGGCATGCATGGGCCACTCAAAATGAGACACGTGTTCCACGGGACACAAAAAAAGAAATCGAAATAAAAGACTTTCTTTTCTCTCTCCCCCCCAAAAAAAAAAAAGACAATAAATGCTCACATTGAAACCCCGCTTCAACTCTCTCTCTCTCTCTCCTCTTCTTTTCCGGCTTCCTTAATTTTGAAAGCGCGCCCCACTCCCTCCCTTCCGTCCCTCCTCATCTCCTTTCTCTCTTCTTCCCTCCCCTCCCTCCCCTCCCTCCTCCTCTCCCCCCAGCACCCCATGACCTCGCCCCTCGAGCAGCGCGCGTTGGACAAATGCTCATCTCCCGCCATCAACCCCAACCATCGTATTGCTGCTGCTGACGCCGCTCTCGTCCGCTAGTTCTCCTCCCTTTCCCGACCCCTTCCCTACATCCTTGCTCAAACCCCTAGCCATGCCCTGTTCAAGTGAGAAAGGTTTTTTTATTTTTTATGCTCAAGCAACATGCGGTTCATCTCCACCATTTTGACTTTGGTGCCTAAATTCCCATCTATGAGCAATTGGTGATTAGAATATATTGGGTCTGTGAGCATTGGTTGCCGCACTCCTGTTCTTGGCTCACAAATGTCCTTTATCTGAATTTTGTGGACACTTGCTCCAAAAATTAGGACGTTTGAAAAGGTTTAGAGTGGGCATTGTTCTACTTAGGATCATGCAGCTCACGGTTGATCGTTCATTCTTATTAGTTTATTTCGTGGAAGATCGGAAAGAACTTAGCCAAGGCAATGGAACATGAAGATGGAGTAGAGGGGAAGGGCTCTATACAACTACTTTCATCTATTTGTAGTTTGTGTCATTCATGCATTCCATTCAGTCGACTATTTCAATGATGTTTTGTGTCTGATTGTCACCGTTAACCTGTGTGACTATTCAATCTCTAGTTGCAAATTGTTGTTTTCTAACTATTGGTAATGTAATTTTGTAAATTTTATGATTCATTCGTATCAATTCACTTTATTGGATGGGATAGAAATCATACTTAGACACTAAAGTCACTTATCATTCATATAGAATTCCAATTGACCATGTGGCTTCAGTTTATAAACCATTTTGCTAGTTTTTTCTTTGCTTCTATAATGCACATTCAACTTACAGAAATGACTTAGAAGAGATCAACTCGATTTGGATACTATGACTCTTTAAAAGTAGGAGAGTGACTATTTTGCAATAAACCTACTCTTCACAATGGGCACGTTTATGGTGTATGGGATGATAAGAACACATCAAATATGGTAATGGTTCTTTGCATTGATAAATCAATGTAAAATTATAAAAATTAAGTGGGTTGACCCTGGAATGAAGTGATGGCAAATCGCAACAAATCACTCAAACATTACTTGTTCGATACTCGCTACCCTCCTCGATAGAGAGATTGAAAAAAAAAATTGTGAGAAATTTGCACAATCCTTCCGTTCAATTTTTGGTGGAAACTTGAGAGGAAAATATTGAGCTTTACAATTTGGGAAATGCAGCACAATAATGCACAAACATTTCAGAACTCACAATCTCAATGCTGGCATTCAAGACCCTCTTTTCCAGAAATCTCCCTCTTCAATCACGAAAGAACCCGAACTCCCATGAAACATAATTTACCAACACAAGCATGTTGCCCTCCTCCCACCTCCTCAACATGGAAAATCCCTCCCTCCCTCCGCCTCGTCGACCGTCCTTCCCTCCCATGGTCTTCCACCCCTCCGCGCCACGCCCCCTCCCCCCACACAAGCCCCTTTCGTCCGCTCCTCCATACCTCCACCTCTCTCCAAGCCCTTCGCGACCTCCTCCTTGGCCTTGTGCCGGCGGAGCCATCATGCGTATCGGACATCTTTTTGGTTGGACCGCCACCGATTGCCGTGAGCTCGGCATCTTCTACGTTGTCTTCGCGCAGCATTTGGCCTCGCCTGCCTCTACTCCGTTTGCGTGAGCCCGAGGGTGGTGAGGTCTGTGCCGCACTAGAGTCCGGCCGCGACTTCATATGGTTGGTGAGGCCACCGGATTGGGGTTTGAACAAAGGATCGGGGAAGGGGCTGCTCGTGGAGAGGTGATGGCGGAGACACTAGCGGACGAGACGCGGTGGCGTTCGACGTTGCGAGCGAATTTGGGCGCAGCAATGGGGTACCGATGGTTGGGGTTCGGTGTGAGTGGCATTTGTCCAACGCGTGCTCGGGAGGCGAGGTCATGGGGTGCTCGGCGAGAGGGGAGGAGCGGCGGAGCCGGGGAGCTGAGGCGGTGACGGGGAGACGAGGGGAAAGGAGATGAGAGGGCGACGAAGCGGAGGGAGATGGAGATGATACGGGCGCTTTGTCAAATATTCAAACAAATGGGAGCCGTGAAATTGAGAAAGAAGAGAGAGAGAGGAGAGAGAGTTTAGGGAGTTTCAATGTGAGCATTTATTGTCGTTGCTTTTAAGTCTTTGAGAAAAGAAAGTCTTTTATTTCGATTTCTTTTTTTTGTCTGTTCCCGTCATGAACACGTGTCTCATTTTGAGTGGCCCATGCATGCCAAGTAAGCTGATGAGGTGGTGGTTACCAACCACTGAATAATTTCTCCATCCCAATAGTCAATCAACAAGTTAAAGCCCCACCCACTCTCTCTCTCTCTCTCTCTCTCTCTCTCTCTCTCTCTCGTCTGCCTTCTCTACCATGTTCACTGCGTGAGCAACCCCCTAACCCCAAAGCAGTACTCCTCCTCCATCTGCCTCCTCCTTCCTTATGCCACTCCCCCTCCGCCTTGCAACCACCTCCGACCACCACCACCTCAAGCCTCCGTTGTCGACCTACCACCACCACTCTAACTCATCGCCACCGTCTCGTCGTTGTCCCGGCCACCACCACTCTGACTTGTCGCTGCTGTCCATGCTTTGCCAATGGATTGGTTGGTTTGATTGTCATGTCATGTTTGCATCGTATTATGTGTGGCCTCTAGAGGGCAAGTTTGCATGTGATTGAGATATCTGTTTTGTGACGTTGTGGTTACTTGTTAGGACGTCCTCGGTGAATCAACACCCTAGTTGGGCTTAGGCGTTGATTCACCAAGATTTATTTCTCATCCCTTTGTTTAACCATTTCGGGGTTCCTCCCAAGTAATAGATTTATCCACCCAATAACACCCCCCAACAAAAAGTTATCCACCATGAGGAAGTGCCATCGGGACGGGTTTGGGAGCATCATGTCACTCAAATTTGGGTGGATGAAGGGTTTCTACACTTAGTGTTGCACCTCTTCGAGGCTTGGTTTTGAATGACCATGGTGTGATCCATGGCCTGCTACGGAGATTTGAGGGATCGCCTAACCAGCACCCTTACATCCCCTTTTGGGATCCCATGGACTTGGATATGCCGAATGGGGAGGTAGTGAACCTCGAGTCTAACATGGAGTTAGAGCCCTCTTCTAGTTAGGGTTCTAGGGCTTAGACTTGATAGCCTCTCTTTTTGGAACCCCATGGATGCTAAGGCGAGGGAGTTGTGAGATTTTGGAATAGATGAAAGTTTAATCTTACTCGACCTTGTATTTTCTTTTGAGGTCTTAAAGAGCCGCCTCGAAATGTGGGGTTGTATATGTCTATAGGTAGCTTTGTATGGTTAAAACTCATCTGTTTTTGGTTAGTGAAATGAAATTTTCTTTTGATTGAATGATTGTATTGATTTCTTGCTTTACTATCTCTGTTCAATTTGGTTGTTTGGAAGAGTTCACGTTTCCGTATGTGTAAATAGGTTATAGGTCAATAGCGGCCTAAAACGTTATCCTTCGTGACCTATGGGTGTTTTGGTAGGGATGTCGCGAGCTTGAGAGTCGGGCGTAACATGCCTTTTCAGAATCATACGTATAATTTTGAAACTTTATAGTGAATTTTTTTTATAGAGTGGTATTATGCTATAGTCTCTCAGTTATGCTTTTCCATCAATGTAATTTATGTCAAGATCATTTTGACCATTTCATTTTGGTAATAGATTTTGGGCTCGCTAAGGATGAAACCAAGCCTGACCACTAGGAGCAACAAGAAAAGACATTTCGATCGGATAAGGAATGATGGCAACATTGACATGGTATATAGATTTACGATTCCTTAACGGGACAAGTGTGGTAATAACAATGAGGGACCCCTACCTCCTTGATGCCCTATAAAGAGCCTATGCTCACGATTAAAGGACGGTAAAATTCGAGCCGAAGCGCAATACCTGTCACGAAAGTCAAAACATCGCATCACATAGGAGAGCAAGGAGTTATATCTCGAAGTCGCAAATGGCGATGAGATAAAAAACAGAATTATCTTTGAGGATTATTTTAATTTAGAAATTCTCAAAAATAATTATGCATCTCAACAGATTGTCATTTGCATATTCAAGATATAACTCTCCCATGCAATGCGACGTTTAGACTTCGGTGACAGGTATTGTTCTTCGGCTCGAATTTACCTTCCTGTGATCGTAACCATAAATTCTCCGAAGGACATTAAGGAGGTGGAGTCCCTTGATGCCATGTCCATAGAAAACAAAACTTCAACAAGAGTTGTTTCTATTGCATCCCTTACATTCTGCTTATTTCAAGCAGTGCATGATAGATCAGAGACGAAGAACTAAATTTCTGTTGCGTAACAGTCGGATGTCCACCCTCTTCAGGATTCAACTGAGGCGTATTACACTAGCAAAATCCAATACCCTCTGTATATCAATCACTTGTACTAATTTATTTATTTAATTAGCCAAAAAGTAAAAGTTAGCCAGAAACCTCAGCACAAAAGGGTAAATGCACAATCTTCCTCCGTTGTTAATACGGTGCTGAAATGTACCAAGCCATAGGAACCGACTCGTCTCACCTCAGAAGTGGCGTCTTTCATAGCAGCATCAAGTTTCGCAAATTTTTCATCGGGGCTCGATAGTGTAAGCAAGAGAGCGCTCCCAACATTAGCAACCCCTTCCCACAAAATCGCAGCCGCATCTGCAATCCCATGCTCCTGATGGAGTTGCAAACCATTCTCCATCCGGCAGCTATCAAATGTCTCCAAGAATCTAAGAACTGAATGGCAGTCATATCGACGTGGTAACTGTAGAACGGAAGAGCAAAGATTAAGGACCTGAGGATCACAATCAAGTTACTAAAGTGCATAGGAACTTGACAGCAAAAAAAAGGTGCAGGATATCTTGGTCACTTAGCAAGCTCAAAGTTTGGCACCTAAGCCTCATTCGACAGTTATACAAGCAATAAAACATCAAATGTCGCGAGGGCGGAATAAGGTTGTTTGTACTGGAATCTCAAAAGAGAAGAACTCGATGCTTATGTTTCTCCCTTTTCGTTTAAACCATTTCGTCATTGTTTTCCTTAACTAGGATTCACTTTCATCTGTCCTACCAGCATGCTATCTCATATATAGAGGATAGCAAATGCCGCATGCATAACGATACGCATAACATAGAGCTTGACAAGAGTTATGATGCAACACCCCAACAGCAACTCTAAGTGCTATGGTCGTGTTCTTCTGTTAACGTAGAATATATGTTTGCCTAGGTCATGTTCGAGAACCGCAGCAACAAAGAATATATACAATAAGTCAATAACCATCTTGTTACCAAATAGAAACAACTCCTGCAGAGAAAAGACAGGTCTACATAATCATCACTTGGGCAACATTTGCATAATCCAGCTACAATTTAAATGTGTGATTTTAAAGCAGTCACCTCAAAAGAATGCTCAATCATTTCCTTGGCGGTGTGAACCGCATAGTTGCACAAATACTTGGGGAAATCAGAGATTCTCTCCAAGCCCATCTCAACTCCGTGAACCTTCTGAACTGAGATGATAAAAGCCGAACATGAATGTTCCTTCTCTGAATTCAAATGAGATGAGATTAGATAGAACAACATCCATGAGTAAACTTTTGCAAATTGGTCTCAAATGCACATGTGAACGAATTGGCTCTGGCATGGTATTTTTGGGTTCTGTCGGCGTCGTTGGACTGATTTGAGGAAGGGGATATTCGACCTCATCATCGAAGTTGTTGGTGATCTTCCGCAAGTTTGTGTAGATTATGCTCCAGCAGGCTCATCGCCATGCCTGTGATATTTAGATTAAAACATAAACTCTCAACTTTGATCTCTGCTAAAAATTCATGAACAATGAATACTATGAGTTAATGTCAAGCGAGCAGTACGGAGCAAATGGTTATAGGGAGAGAGAAGACCTCTGATTGATTCAGCTTGATTTTCTCGATTATAATCGGTTAAGGTAAGCTCGATTTGAATGAATCTTGCTTTTGGCTTGTTCATCATATATTTCGCTCTTGATTTATCTAAATTCTCTTCATTTGTGCTTTTTCGTTTATGACCACGTCTTTATCGCATGATTGCAACAACTGAAATTTAGAAAGTCGCTTGTCTTACAAAAAAAGAAAAAAAGAAGAAGAAGAAGAAGAAACTTAAGTTGAATGATGGATTGAATCTATGAATCAAACATATTGGAGAAGGTGGTGATCGCAAGGAAGTCGATGGATTGCACTGTTTGCACGAGGTAGATTGGCGTGGGTTCGAGAGGAGCTCGCATGCTTTGTTCCCACATTTTTTGACGGAGATTGCACCGTCGGGTGGCTCGAGAGAAGCACAAGTTTTCCCAAATGTACGATCGAATTGCCTTAGTAATGTCACATTGTGGAAAGCCCTTAATTTAGCCATGCGTAACCGTAGTAATCAGTGGAACCTCCATGAAAAAGCCCGGCTACCATTGGACCGTTCCTACTGTCACAAAAGCCCCACCTTTAGGCTAGCCGGGCTCTAACTCAATTAATGATGTTTCGAAACTCAGTTATAGTCCTCCTCGATTTATACTGCATTAACTTTTTTTCGAATTACCAAAATATAAGAATGTCGGTCTACTCCATTTCTAATCTATGTGACATGACAGACATTCTTAAACATTTGAATATCTCCCATTTGTTAAATTGAAGTTGCACTTGCATTTTGCTCAGTGCATTGATAAAGTAAATCATGCTACATTGGACATTAAATACAACCAACTTGTTTAAAGGAATGCTTTTACTCTGTGACATCACTTAATACACTAGTTTCTTTTGCAAAAAAAGAAAAGGACAAAGAAAAGAAAAGAAGTTGCCTTGCATTCGTGCGTTTGTAAACTAATCTTGTTGGAGTCCTCTGGGGTTTGACTTTAAAAAAAGAAGCTTTATACCCTGCGAAGAGAGTTTTGGTCCACGAGGTTCTGAACGTTAGATTATATGAGCTGTAGTGGTGTCAAATGGGTGGATCGGGTTGAGTCGGGTTTGGATCGGGTCGAATATGATCTGACCCATATTGACTCGTCTAATCCGTATTGATCCATATTTAATGATCTATATTCGACCCGACCCGCAATTGACCAAAGCCGACCCGACCAGTTTTGACCAATATTACCAAAACATACTAATATTCTAGGAAACTTATACAACTCATTTAACCATTTTAAGCTCTTCGCATGTATATGTTGCTTGGATAAAAACTTCACAACAAATAAAAAATGCAAATTAAATAATAAAAAAATTAGTAAATAAAATAAAAATGTGAAAACCATATAAATTGAAATAAAGAAAAAAAGGCTAACATAATGGAGTGTGACCCATATTCGGTGAGCCGGTTTCATATGGGTAACTCAGTTTTTGAAGCGGATATACATGTGTCCGAGGAACTTAGCTGGCCGTCAAGCATGTTCGACCTGATTTCTTAACTCGTTTTCTGACCGAATCTCATTTTATTGTTTTTGGTATTAGGAGTTGTTAAAAATCGATCAATTCTGTTTAAGGAGAAACAGTGACATAAGACTGTAGGGAGTAAAACAAAACAAAACAATTGCGACCTCATTTGGAATTGATCCATCTAGACTAAAAGATTGACTAGTTCCACACATATATAATCTCCAGTTGCAAATGCAAGTTTTAGCCGAATCCAAAGTCAACGTTCTAAGTCGCAAACATATAGAAAAGGCAAATCCTTTGTTTCAATGACCCGAAAATATGCATATGTCAACGGGGTCTAGTAATTCAGCAGACATGTCACCGAGCTCGGCAGTCCAATGTTGAAACATTTTCCGCTGGTCACCTTGTAGTTGAATGACCTGCACCAACATATCATGCAGGACAAATTATACCTCTACCTAAATTGAGAAGAGCTCCACCATCTCATTCACTACAGAGAACATGAAGCATCGTAATTCTCATCCATTACTGATTATTGAAGAGTGTTCCTGTACTCTGGACTTCCATGGCACTTGGCTGCATCATTTTGAAATCAGGAGATTGTGGAGTTATAGTCAATGATCCGTGACACGTAAATGCTAATGCTACTGCAATAGAACATGAAGTCGGTAAGCGATAAGTCAATATGTTTAGGTATGCCAGGAACAAACGATTAGCATGTCATCGACAACGAAATAGAACCAATTGGATCGTCTTTTCATGTTGGTGAAGTCTTTATAATGAGGAATACGGTCTATTATCTCCGAGGGCTTGATGGTTCTGAAATTGAGAAACTCATCCTAAGAATAAATGCTATTGGAATCTCACTTATCCACCAAGAGGAGAAAAGGGCATCAAGAAACATTTCCTCATGAACCAGCTCAGAAAACTGATTACATGAAGCATGAATTAAATAACAGACCGCAACGATTTGCTGGCATAACATCAGGCTTGAACATCAATGTAACAGAGTTCCTAATGTTAACGACAGGGCAGTTTTAGGCCAACACATAGAACAATGTAGAAGCTAGTGCACTGCCGCAAGCATTATGCGATATAGATACTATTTCATGCCTATCACTCCTGTAGCGTAGATTCCGTAGTCTTTCACTTTGCAAAGGAAAACCATAGCTAATAGAGGTATATGGCTGGGAAAACCATATGCAATAACCATATCATCTAACCAACACATGCATGAAATCATGTGAGTAAATCAAGAGGAGAATGAGATAAAAGAACGTATCTAATGCAAATAGTCTTCAAAGTTGACAATGAGAGACCATACATTAGAAGTGAATCTTTACTGTCATTTAGGGAAAATAGAGTTATTTTCCTCATTCTCATCAACTAAGGATGCAACTCTACGTCATTTGGATCGTTATATAGTTGAATATTCTTTTCGATCCTAATTAGATCTTGATATGTCAACTAATTAGTCAGTGACAATATGAAGTAGAACAAGTTGTAAAAACTGAAAGAAAAGATAACATCCACAATTTTTCATTCCCACTTATATTTTAAGTTTTAACCGGCTAATTCCAATTCAAGATATTGGCTCCATTAACTGGTCAACTTCCGAAAGAGAAACAATCCAACAAGAGACACCAGAGGGAATAATATTCTACCAGGACAATTTGACTGGCTCGTTATCGTGAACTCTCACTCTCTTAGACAAATTAGCAATATGCAAATAGCAAGAATGCTTTGGGGGAAACATTTTATCAAGAGGATGTCCTCATCATCTCTAATCTTGTGGACAAACAGAGTCATAGGAAATTATGCAAGCACGCAGCTCCGACAAATGACATTGAACGGGAACTTGCAAATCATAAGAATTGCCCTACTCACAAGGCCTCGTGAATGGAGCCATGGGTCCGGCATCTCCAAATCAAACCCCTACGACCAAGAAATGCCCAAAATCAATTTCATACATCAGACATTTTCGCAAAGCAACTCCTGGGGGTAAAACTAGCACAATTAAGCCTGTACGCATCGGACCACAAACCATAAGGAGAAGGATGCCAAAACTTCGCCCATTTCTCACTAGAGAAGCTTGACTGAAAAAGGGCGAGCATCAAAATACGGAACTCTCAAATCAAGTCTTCCTTCTTCATAAAAAATTAGCTTACATCCCAAAATCAACTTTGCGCACCGCAGTTATGTTCCCATAACATTTTCCCAGACACTTTAAACAACAGAAGACCAAAGAAAGACAAGGTACTAGAAAAGAGGGAAAACTCATGAGAATACAAGGTTTGAACTGCGAGCGATGTCGCAGTTGACGTCGTAGTGCACGGCAATGGCTCCACACCAACTAACAAGGGAAGCTTCAGTGGTGTCTAAAATCACTAGTTGACTTCAAGGCAGTAGGACGATAGTTTACCTCTAGCGAGTCCAAAAAGGGAGGCATCGGGAAAGAGAGGGTGATCCGGAGGTTGATGACTGTGGCTGTCACGCCCACTCTAGCTCACATCCCTACCTTATCGCCTGTCATGAATGATAGATCGAGCTATCACCTACAAAATTTCAGCGCATGCGGAACTGCAACTCCAAACAAACAAAATCAACGGATAGTAGGAAACACCACAATTCACAAAAGACAATTTCATTAAAAGTCAAACGGACATCTTAACCCTCGAGCTAAAGAAATATGTACAACCCCATTCTTCGCGCTCACTAAGACCTCAAAAGACACAAGGTCGGAAGGTTAATCCTTCGTCTACTCCCAAAATCCTACCACAATCCTCTCGGTTTAACGTCCACGGCCTTAACGGCCTGAAAATTGTTAACCACGACGGGGTGAGAAATTAATCTCGTGAGCCAACGCCTAAGCTCGGTTAGGACGTTGTTACACCCTAATAAGCAGCCACATCAACATAAAAAAATTTCAACCACATGCGCTTCCCTCCGAAAAATAGTCAACCAACCAAACCGATTCAACACACTGCAAGCATTACAGACTTGCATGCACAGGACACCACACGTAGTCCATTTATTAATCTACGGTCGGCGTGTTGCGCACGCCGGTGTGGCCCCAACACTCGCCGGCGGTGTCTACTAGCGGGACCGGGCATCTCCCTTCCGCGACGGCGACCGAAAGCTATGTATCTGCACGGCACGACATAGCAATGTATTTCCAAAAAAGGGTTTCTTCTTAACCCCCCCCTACATTCAATTACTCTCTTTTTTTTAATACCACGGCGCACGGCATTCCGTCGCCGGCAGTTTTATTTTTATTTTTTTTTTATTTATTTTAATACTTCAGGTTTGAAAAATGATTTTATTTACGTGGTCACATAATGCGCAATTTAAATCGACAACCAAGCAATTTGCATTAACCTCTAATCGACCCCACGCACAAGCACTCACGCCAATAATTCCATAATTCAATTAATCATGCGCATTATTAATTCTTTCATATCAATAATAATAAAATAATTCTAATCTAATCGATAAATCATAACTAATTAGACCTAACCAATTAGGGCCATTGAACCTAAACCAATTTTAACCTATAATCGAGCACCTAAATACCTAATAATCTAATTAATCTAATCCGAACGCAATTAGCTCTAAATAGGCTAACTCACAATTTATTGTGGCTAAGGGGGGACTCTGGCCCGTTGCTCGGGCGGATGGGCGCTTAGGGTGAAAGGTGAGAGCAAAAAGAGGCGTTGGGGCTTTTTGTTTCGCTTGAAAGCTTGAAAGCTGGGGTGTCAAGCTTTCGCACGGCGCCGTGGAGCGCGAACAGAGAGACAGAATCGGCGAAAGGGCAACCCAACAGGGCAGTCAAACGTGCGATGTTGCGTGCTGACTAGGTCGACAGAGGGGGTTGGCGGCTTGGGGCTGAAACAGTAGCGCAAAACCGGCGAAAACAGACATGACTTCGGTCTACCGGCTTTTGGGGTTTCCGTGTTAAAGCCGGGGTTGCGGACTCAAAGACACGAAAGAGGTCTGTTACTGCGGCTTGCAAGGTAGTTGTTTAAAACAGAAAGAGTATGTAAGTTGAGAAAGAAAAAATAAAAAAAAAAAAATTATCTTTGACTGTGAAATTAATTTGACAAGATATTTTAAATATCTTGTCTTTTCATTATTAGGAATTTATAAATTGATGATTTTGATTATAAAATTAAATTTTGTTTAAATTTAGAATTAAAATTGTCAAAAAACACAACTGTCAATTTTTATATAAAATTGACTAAAATTTTTATTAATTCAATGTGGCAATCAAACGTGAATGGGGAAGGAGAGGACGAGGATCTAAGTGAGTGAAGGAGAGACCCGACCAGAAGCATGCGACGGAGGTGTGCGATGGCTGCATGTGAGTTGCGAGGGCAAGACGTGAAGCTTCGTGCACCGAGAATCACGATGAAAGAATCGATAACCTAACCTTTTTATGGGTCGAAAATGGGTTTTAGGTCAGTTACATGTGTAAATCATTTTTGATCCACCATATTTAGCTTCAATTTTTTGATTCCGTTTTTACTAGGCTCTCTAAAAGCTAACAACATATATAGAACCCATTTATGCAAAATATGGGTAAAAAACAGATCACTAAAAGTTAACAACATATATAGAACCTATTTATGTAAAATATGGGTCAAAAATAGGTCATGGACCCATATTGACTGCTCTAGTGCCAACATTGGAAATATATTAGTAATTGCGGATTAAGTCTAGTTGAAATTTATTTTATTTTTTCATTAGCATGCGTGCATATGATGCACATGTATCCCCAAAGTGGACACATATTAATGTGCTCAAAATATACATACGCTGATTGTGTACTCTTCTTTCAATAACAACAACATCAGAAACAGCAGCAACAACAACAACAATAATAAAAGAGGGGCATGTGCACACGATAATCAATTGTTGCTGATACATAAATGGTTTGTTTGCGAGTTCTTTATCCTTTTTGTGGGTACCGTGTTCCGAATATCAAGAGTGCGGAGAATTGTCTCCACAACGTTATTGGCACAATTAAGATGGTGATTACTCGTAAGTTCTTTCTTCCATTTGACATGTTATTGGTGGTGTGTCTAAAGTAGAGACCCGACGTATGTGGAGCTTGAACTGAAGAATGTTTGAACCAAGTCGTTTACGAGATGTAATCTGTTGAACCCCCGCTGTTTTAATGATTATTAATTAAAATGCGCGAACAACGTCTCTATCGATACATGTATGTTTTAATTTTACTTTTTGCTTCCGCTGCGTTTATTATGTTTTGGCTTGTAAATGTTCCGTAAACACCAATATATTATTCTTTTCATCCCTTAGAATTGGATCACCACTCTCTCCCTTATCTCGGGCTGGAGCCAATTATGAAATCGAGAGTTCCTTAAGCGCAATCATAAACTTTTCTATACATACCACATTGTATAATATTCTGGAAAACATGTGTTGTTATCTTAATCTACACACTAAAACTAAAATTGTATTAATACTTTCAAAATTAGAGAATAAAGAACCAGCTCAAGAAAGCCAATCAAATGGGGATATTCTTTTGGAAGTTTGGAATATCCTCATTCACTTATTCTAGCAAAATGCTTTTTTGTTATCTCCATTAGGATAAAAAAAAAAAAAGCAGTCAGTTAAAAAAAATATAATATATATATATATATATATATATATATATATATAAATAATATGTGTGTAGCCTTTCTGCAGCATGGCAATAATCCCTACAAGAATACTTGTCTTACTGAAGACCCTTGTGGAGAGAAACTCCCCCTCCTCTTCCTTCTCTGATAAAAGATCACGCAAATGTCACACCACAACAAGCAAAATTAAAACTACAATCTCAATCCCCACTATATGTACTGCCATCGTTCGCCGCAGCAACTCCCCATTTGGAGGAGAGATGGAATTGGTCTCCCAAGTGATCTTTGGCATATCCCTGATGGGAAATGCACTCGTCGACTAAATGGGCGAAGTCGTGATGGGGTCCTTCCCTTCCACCAAAAGAGAATCCGCCAGCGATGACATTGGAGGTCAACGAGTCTGAGGCATGTTGCAAGTTACTCTATTTGCTACTTCAAGGGAAATTCCAAATGGTTGTTTTGTCCTCCATCCATAGCCAAACACAACCATTTGGATTTTCCCCCAAGAAAATCCGCAACATGCCTCGGCTTCGCTGCCCTCCAATGTCGTCATCACTAGCTGATTCCCTTCTGGCGGAAGGGAACGGCCCCATTGTTACACTTCGTCGATTCAGTCGGCAAGTGCAATTCCGACCAGGGAGTACTCATCGAAGAACACTCGAGAAACCAATTTCATGTATCCTCTAAATGGGGAGTTGCCGCGGGGAAACGTGGCAACACATATAGTGGGGATTGGGATTGCAGTTTTAATTCTCCTAGTTGAGTGCATCTACGTGATCTTTTATTTGAGGAGGAACAGGAAGGGGAGTTTCTCTCCACGAGGTCCTTCAATGAGACCAACATCATATCTCATAGCACAGAGGGTTTAGAAAATTTCACCATTCCATTTTTTCATTAATTGAGGTCTTTAATATGTTTATGAATGTCGTAATTAATGTTGGTAGTAAAAATAAGGGTTTAGAGCCCTTTTTTTTTTCGGCTTGAACATGACGAATATAAGGGGCACTCGAGATTGATCCATATATAGTCAGCCACCCCTTATCGTCTTTGACCCAACATCCTCGAGAACTAAAAGAAACCAAACCGAACAACCGAGAACACCCACCTTTGTAGAGATAGAGGAGAGTCACTTAGGTTGATTGAGGAAACACTGAGAGCTAGAAGGCCACTATTACTGGTGGTGGTGATGATGGATGAGGAGGGTGATTTGGGAGTCACAGGAGGTAGATCGGAAATCCTATCAAGGAGTTGAGAGAAACCGTTCGATTTTACGTAACTAGAGATTATTGCTTATAGGACTTGATTACCTATAGCCATTAGGTAATCATAAAAGACATGACCATGCTTAAGGAAATAATTCAAAAGTCAACTACCTAAGTAAACCATCAGGAATTGCCCTAATAGCCACTCTTCCTATTTGAAAGAGAAAGGTGGTGGGTTTGGATCCCAACCTTCAAGGCAAGTAGGGTGGAGAATTGTAAAGAGGGAGCAAGGTTTCATAACTTGCACACAGCACATGACACATACAATGCGGCATGTATAGTAGAGTAGGACGGGATAAAACCACACCCTAAAAGAAGCTACCTAATTGTACTTGTGAAGAAAAAAAAGGTTAGAGATTATAAATCTGAGGATTTGGCTAACTGTAGGATGGATATTTCACGATGTTCTTTCAATATCGAAACTCTATTTTCTTGAAAGTGGTAAATTTATTCATGATCTAATTTCCTCAGTAGGAATCATTTTTTTCTTCAAATTTTTAGACTTTGTGAGAACACTTATTCAACATCGTTATTGATTACAAGGCCATTTTCTCTTTCGTGTTATTGGATTTTTGTGTGAGAATCTATGGATGCAAATAAAATGTCAACTCCAATTGCAACATAGAAATTCAATCTAAATAGCAAATTCATACTCATTATGATAAGAAAAAGCATGACACTGAAATGGCATGGCAAGAATGCACACATAATGAGAATATGACATTGACAAATTCGAAATTCAACAAGAAGATAAAAGACATGGCAAATACAAAATTCAAATAAAATAGGTATGGCAATGAAATGATGAATTTCGAACGTTGGTGTAACGAGTAAGATGTTTTCAAAACATGAGAAAATGACAATAGAATTCACCTGAATGGGTCACATCCATAGTCGACGTTGTAAGTATCTGAGCTACCACAAGCTCATGGCAATTATGTATAGGCAGGCTCATCGTCAAATAGTTCTACATCACATAACAAGAAAAGACACAAATACTAAAATAGCCCCAGCTAATAGACAAGGAAAACACAACAACAATTGGCACCAGCAACAACAACCAGTAAAAAAGGCTTCCATATTCCATATGATGTCGTATTAATGTCAGATCATACATACATAGAAAGCGGTGAATTACCTACTAGAATTGCATAACTACAGGAACATGACACGTGCTTTTAGAACTTCGCGAGGATCCATTCTAGATATATATTGGCAAAACATACTCATAATCAAAATCTCATCCAAGTAAACACAACAACGATTAGCACTAACAACAACCAGTAGAAAAGAGACAAGATAAACACGACAACGATTGGCACCAACGACAACTAGCAAAAAATGCTTCCGTATTTCGTATGATGTCGTATTAATATCATATCATAGATATGTAGAAAGCACTGGCAGAAAGAGAGGAATACTAAAATAGCCCCAGCTAATAGACAAGGTGAACACGACAATGATTGGCACCACCAACAACAACCAGCACTGTGCTTCTGTATTTCGTATGATGTCGTATTAATATCAGATCATACATACATAGAAAGCAGTGAATTACCTACTAGCATTGCTTAACTACAGGAACATGACATGTGTTTTCGAAACTTCCTAAGGATCCTATATATATATACACACACTAGCAAAGCATACTTATAGTCAAAATCTCATCAAGTAACTACCCATAATCAATTATGACAAAGCTCAAAATCTCCTCCGAATCCCACAAAAAAAAAAAAAAAACCTTTAGATTGTCGGCATATAAGTCTCATCAAGGTTATAATCCGCGGAGAGAGCCATTATCTTTAACCAAATGACGTCGCAAAGAGCATAATTTATACTTATGACTGTCAAAAGCATCGTATCACCAATGACAATGAGAAGAAAATTTTGGTCAATAAAAATAAGGAATTGATGAAAAATCAAACCTGGAGCTTCACTTACTTATGGAACTGAGCGTTCACCAAATAAGGCTAGACGCCGTTGGATCTGAGTTTCTCCAAAGAAAACCACCATAAAAACAAACCTAATGATCAATTATCCAAATTCTTCCTGAAACAAAAAACTTAGGGAGAGAGAGAGAGAGAGTATTGCCAGTAAGCGTCGAGGTTGTCGCTGCCAAAGGAGTAGAGGAGGCATCGGCGGGTCAGAGGGAGCACGCAAGAGAGAGGAGTCTAAATTGTTCTCAAACGCACACGTAAAGGAATTGGAATTGGCTCTGGCATGGTCTTTTTAGATCAGAACGTAAGCTCTCAACATCACTAACTCTCTACTTAGCTTCATGTCCAAAAACTTCTGTTTGGAATTTCGACGAATACTATGATTTATTAATGTGAAGCGAGCAGTAAGGAGCAAAGGGCTATCGGGAAAGAGAAAACCTCAGGCTTATTCAGCTTGATTTTCGCTGATTTTACCGGAATCTGTTACACTTTGATTTGAATGAGTAGGGGATGTTGGACGACGCCATTTTTTGCGGAACCGAATCCGACTAATTTGCATGGTTCTGGCTGAAGTTGTGGAGGGGCTATTGACTGTGATATCCATCCAACCTATTCATCCTCGTCATTCCTTTCCATGACACCCCACTAATGCCGTGATAAAAATTTGTATACAAGCCCGTACTTGCTCCATCCATGTTCAATCAATTCACATATTGCCTTCATTACGCACTCAACCATGGCTACTGGCTCGCCTGCTGTAAATTGTATTCCTGAAAAACGAGTTTTATAGATGAACACGTAAAACAGAATAAGAACTAAAAGATCGTGTTAACCTTTACATAGATTAAGCTGCTGCTGGTGATACAATTGATAGAGGGAAAAGTGAACAGGGTGACCTGCATGATGGGAAAGAGATCAATAGAGATTCGGTCAAGATTACAGGGCTTTCTTTCCAAACTAGATTGATTATTTCCTTGTTTTTAGCATATTTTGTAATCCCCGTTATTCATGTATCTTTCATTTAGTTAGTTAGACGAGGTTTATCTCACATAGGCCAAATCGATCAGAATGACAAAATATTTTTCTAAGGATTGATGAACATTGAAATATTTCGCACATGTTGTCTTTATCTTCTGTGTTGACACCTAAATTTTAATTTTAAGAAATTCATGCATAAAATGAAAACTAGTCATAGTCTTCACAAAAATAATTTCCCATGCATTGCATATTTATTTTTTCTGTCAATCATTGCATTTAAGTTCAAAGGTGAGTCAATTGGACTAGATCCAATGTGAACTTTTCGACTTGAGCATAGGGAGTGTGCCGAATTTTGTTTGAGTAAGTTGAAACTAATTTCATGCCAATTTTATTCGGTTTGAGCTTAACTATTTGAACAAGGCATACAATTAAATGTTCATTATTCAACAAGTCATATTTGAGGACCAGCCCATTATTTGCATTAAAATTTTCGCCCAAGGCCTTGAGGAGATATTCAAAATCAAAATGAAATCAGCTCATTCTTCTTATTAAAATTATGTCAGGCCATTAATTAATATTCATTCAATTAACAAATGCCCGAGACATTGTTGCAAATCCACGAGAGAGTGTGGAATTCGGCCATCATCTGCACCATCAAGAAGCCGAGTTCCTTAGTGTCCTAATGAGGATAGGTCTCTTCAAAATTTCGAGAAATCCAAGAGTTTAATTAAAATCGGAAATCTATCTAGCTAGAGTTCTCGTAGATGTGGAAACTTAAGTTCTAAAGGTCATAATCAAGTCCTACTCAAGCTAGGATTGTTGATCCGATGGTTCAAGTAAACTCTTGTTCCTACTAGGACTACCGGGTCTAGCTCAATATATACGAGGGGTTATTCACGTTCAATCAGGTCGGCACATTGAGGGTTCAGCACTCCCATTTGGCTTGACCAGACCCATTCTAGCATGACTTCTTTTGATCCTTCCTTGGCCCAAGCTCAACCGTCCAAGCTCGTTAGTAGAAAAACATGGACATGCCACCCCCGCTGATGGGCCAAATATTAAAATTTCAAAATAGTTTGCCATAACTCGAGATATTAGAAACCAATAACACAAGCCAAATGTTTGCGCATGAAATTAATGTGAGAGATTGCAATCTGTATTATTACCTTCCACAGTATTCATTGATGAATTGCTATCAATGAAGATGGCAACAATGGTTGATTTGACGATATCAGTGAGAGACTTGGGCAAGTCAACTAAACCACATGAAAACAATGAGAAATCTAGAATCTGTCGTTTGAATTCTTAAATCAAGGATTCATCCATAGAATCGAGTTAACCGAAATATGTTTTTTGGATCAAATATATCAACCAAACTGACACTGCAAAACAAAAGGTCAAGTGGTCATTTACATTGATTAAACTGTGGCAAAATTTCCAAGCCTCAACCACATTTTCAGCCATTGAGAATGGAACAAGGTGGCATGCATGATAGGAAACAATCAATTGAGATTTGGTCAAGCTTAAAAATTTCAAAAAATTATGAAACTTGTTCCTCAAAAAAAGGCTTCATATGGCGCACATACCGATGAAACCCGAGCTTGGTCGCCACGCGTACGAGCTTTTGGGTGTCCACGTTGGCTGCTCGGAGCCGGGTCAGCAACCCAGGATCCATGTCTGGATACATGAAGTATAGTTCCTTAGCGAACAAAAAATTGAGCACTGAGTCCCTGATGTACTCCAATCTCTCGTAGCAAAAAGTCTTGCCCGCAAACGTATGATGCGTGAGAGCTTCTCCGAGCAATCTTTTGTCATTGAATTTGTACTGCAAGATCTCTTCGACGTCGTCGAGGCTCGGTTGGCTCTTGATGTGAGTCGAGTCCGATTCGAAACTGCCTTCTTTTCCATGTATGTCGAGCTCTCCCAATCAACGATAAGCGCTTCCTCTTCTCCTTCTTCCTCGTGATCAGGAAGTGATTCTTCTTCTTCTGAAGATTCCATGGCAAACAAAATCAGTTCATCGGAAGACTCCCAATATTCGAAACAAGGAAGAGGACTGCGAGCAGGTTATACGAAGAGACCGTTGGGGAAAGAACTTTCCGAGATTTGTTGCTGACATATATAAAGAGTAGAGACCAAGAAAGTTGACTTCTTTTGGATAATTTTTTACTTTGACGTCCCTATCTATTAGAAGTTCAAATTGATAAGGAAACTATGATCGGTTAATTTAACCATGTCAGTATTTTTTTAGTATTTGAAATTTTTGCTCCTTAGTTCGTTATTGGTAATTCCCCTTCACTTTTATTTTTTCTCTGCTTATTATGTTATTAAATCTCATGTCTTAGCAACTACTCTTAACCGGGCAAAAAAAGTTTATTCTTGCTTCTTCTTCTTCTTTTTCACTCGAGAATTATTTCCTAGAACTTTCCCACATCTCCTTCTTTTACATTTATGTAAAAGCAAAAAGTTCCCGTTAAAATATGAAATATTATTTAAATTCATAAAGTTATTGATATGTGCATGAATTTACAAGTCAACATTTGAGTGTCGTGGAAGTTTCTGAAAAAATCAAATTTATGAAAATCGAAGTGCTCTGGCAACATGATTGGTGTTATGCAATAATTAAAAGGCAATCCAAATAGACTTTCGAAATGTAGGCAACTCTTTAAATTATATTAAAAGCAATGAGACTACCTTATTTCGTAGAAGCATGATGCCATCTACCTTATGTTGACAAACGATCAAATGGCAATGCTCCTCCATGTGATGCCATTTCGAGATACTAACATTGGCAAGTGGCAATATCCATTCGTTCTTGAATTGAGGAAAATTTTGAGAATAGTTAGAAAGGGAAAAATAATAATAATAACAATAGAGGAGCTCAGCCTACAATTCCATGCAGAAGGGATGTATCATCTAGTATGTGTTTTCGACTCAAATAGATGTATCACGTCATTTTCCATCAAAGGTCCAATTTTGACACGGAAACAAAAAAATAAAGGACCGTCATCCAATATCGAACTATCTTAAACAATTGTCCTTTTTTCTTGGAAAATGTTACGTCCATATCTTTATTTATCTTTCATGCATCAAACTAAGTCCACTTAACACCGAGGCAAATGATGCATTTAGTTTGGGTGAGGGAGAGTCGTAATTTTAGTTCCACGGGCCATTATAGGCGGATTGTTTGGTCGCAACTGACCATGATAACTGCTGCCTTTTTTAGCATAAAAGAACATGTAGTCTTCGTAAGCTTCACCGATGGCCCACACTTTGCCGCTAAGATTCGGTAGAAACACCATTTCCAGCCACTTCATACAATGACTATTTCACAGATTCCAAATTTTATTGAATATTTTCAAATTATATATATTTTTTATACTTATATAATCATAGGGATGGGTTAAGAAAAGATCGAGATTGAAAAAGATCCTCTAGATGTCGACCTCGGTTGGGGATTAAATCAAGTGAGACATCTAGATGATTGAATGTTGTCGACAGATTGAGCCCCTTGCATGGATCAAGAAACCAATCACATCATGGTAGGATTAGTAAGCTGTTCTTTCTTTCTTTATTTCACTACCCTTGCCACATTAATGTGGAGTACAGATTTTTCCATTCTCCCCCTCAGAAAAAGTCAATGGTTTCAATGATTGAAAGCTAATGGAGATCGACATGCGTTGAAGTCTCAAGGACCCTGTAAGATTCGAATTATTAAAAAAAAAAAAAAAGGCGTTGACATAGAATTGAACATAAGGAAATTTTAAGGAACTTCTATTGAATGAGAAACTTGGATGCATGCTTGCTTAATGACCAAATTTGAACAATAAACTTCTCCATGGAAGTGAACGTAGAAATAGTATAAATCTTAAGATACTCAACTGAAAAGCTTTTATAATCAAAGATAAATACTAAACCTAAGAAATCTATTGTACTTCGAATTTCAAATTCAAATGTCAAGCAAAATCTAATCCAAGCAATCTTCTACAAAAATCTGATGGGCTCCTTGAATGATGTTGAACACTTCTTTTTCGAACTGTACTGTCCACGTTGAATGTCTTGTGAGATATATGTGTCACCATTGATTCTTCATATATCTTGAACGAGGCATTTTGTTGTGCGTTCTAATCTTTATGGCAAGGATCTCTAACTTCCTCGCAAGAATCTCTAACTATCTTTTGCCTTGCGCCGTACTTCATGGATGACCTATGACCACTCTTGATCTTCTAGCTATTGAAGTTTGCTTATAAAACAAACAAAAAATTGCTTTTTCCAATCCCGCTTAGGATAAAAAAAGAGTGTAAGTTTCTTTATTAGTTAGAAGGCTCTTTTAAAATAAAAAAAAAATGGCAAGTGGACTAGATCTCACTGTACCCACGTGAGATTGCCTAATTATTAGGCTCAATTTGCACATTTATGCAGTTGCGAGTAATAATCAGCATTCCTCAACAATCATATTCTTATTCTTTTTATTTTATCTTCGAAATTAAATTTAATAAAATTTAAGTGTAATGTCGTAGCAAAACAATGTGACTGTTCACATAGGAGTCACTATTATTTTTTAATATTAATTTTGAATTTTAACTGATTAACTATGTCCAATAGTGGCGATTCTTTAGACTTGACAATTCAGACATAAAGAATTGCACCCGTTCGAGTTAGCGGTTTTAGACTTTCGAAAAGTTGTAATCTTTCATACAAAAATTATTTTCAGAAAATGAAAAGGTATGATGGAATAAACTGTTTGGGACACAAAGAGTTACATGAGAATTAACTACTTTTCGAACGCAAAAAATTATATTTATTTCTCATTACATATTAAGTGTTCTGTTCATTTTCAGAATTTTTCTTCTTCAATTTTCGTTTTTTCCAAACAAGAGAAGTGCATCTTTTGCTTTCGATTGTTTCCTAGAGAGTTTTTGGAAAAATATTAGAATTGCTATCTAATATTCTTGTTTGAGACTCTATTATATCTTAGAGGATTTTTGTCAATAACTATTAGCAATTTTGTAGGGGCAAAGAGTGCTATGAGTCCTCAGAATCTAATTCTTTTATTAATCCTATTCGACCATATTTTACCAACACTAGCTACAATTATCCCTTAGTTGACGGATCCTTCTTGCCTAATATTTTGACTTTCTCTCATGGTTCGAGTTAATGGATCCTTGACACGTGTGATGAACTCCACTTCCCTTACCGTGTCAACTCCGGGTTAATTAACTTTGCTGGAATTATTCTATTTAACTTTTGTAATTTTGTAAAAGGTCACTGACAACAATAAAAGTCATTTTGCACGGTTATGTGATAAACAGATAGTTTATCAATGAAGCGGCCCAGACAAGCGGCACCATGCAGGGTTTGGGGGTGTGGGTAAGGTACAAGAGGTTTTCTGGGGCTGCATGATTTCAAAATAAAATTTTAATAAGACATTTGTAAGTTTTTGTAAACTGGATGAAATATGGTCATTAAGATTTCACAGCTTTGTTCCTTAGACATTCAAGAAAGCTGAACGAGTTAACATACATATCAACAATGACACTTCTTTACAAATCTCAATGTCCTAGGAACTATTTTGTGAATGTTGAAAAGTGTAAGTTTTAGCGTCAAAATCTTATTACATTTTTTTTCTATAAATGAACGAAAAATTAGCGTGCTCCACTTACTCCGCTATAGTATCTCACTAGTAAATTTCGAGAATACTCCTTACTAATTTGTGTAAAATGTATTCGATTTGTCTTGATAGAAGGAAACAAGTAAAGAACTGTTTTTCATGATATGTGCTTTTAACTTGTTCAGCTTTCTTGAATTTCTAAGGGAACAAAACTGTAAATGTATAACTCTTAATTAACAGCTTTTTAAAAACTTGATGCTCAGTTCACACTTGATATAAGATATCGCTACACAAGATTTTACTCACAAGAAAATTGTAGGACTTTATATTCTTTCTGATCTAGTGGAGCCAACAAAAGATTCACAAGATACAATCGATAGAGGCGACGAGTTGGAGAATGATCAACATTGTCCCAATTGCGTCGAAGAACTAAAAAACCGACAAAGGGATCGCACAGAAGGGAAAGCGACGATGATGTTGGTGATGATCGAAGGGCAAGGGTCTACACCAAACAAGAGGGAGAAAATGTCGTTCTCGGAGAACAGACATTAAGAATTGGCAGAGGGATTGCATCAAAGGGAAAGTGACGATGTTATTGCGGGAGAAATTACCGAAATCAGCCATCCTTTGGAAGCAAGAAGATCGTCCCAATTGCATGAAGAAGTTTTGCGTGCACCAATAGTCGGGATGTGTTGAAGCTGGAGATGATCAAACTACGAGGATAGAAATCCAGCAAGAGGAAGAGATGAAGATGATTAGTCATCAAGAATCAATGGTATCTATACCACACTGTGAAGCAATCTTCAAATTGCATATAATCACACGTTCATTTTGCCCATACGTTTCATAATGCAATTTACGGATAGGCATAAACAATAAGAGGAATTACTAGCGTCCAAGTAATAATAGTGAAAAAAACATGGGCTGGTTTGTAGACCTGGGACATTGGCTTAGCAAGGGATGAACCCCGTAAGAGCGTAGTTGTGGCTCGATTTAGTAATGCTCATGATTTGAAGAAGCAACAGGTCTCTACGTGCAAAAACTAATCGATAAGGGAAGAGTGTTCAAACTACAAAAGACGCAAGGACACAATTTACACTTTAAATTAATGATTCAACGGATTGAAGTAGTACTTTATCTAAAGATATCGTCTCGCCAATTGATGTTCCAAATCCTCCTCGAATGGATTTTTCCCTTTTCGGGTCAGAAAAGACTTCCTTTCATTTTCTCAAGTGGGTTCATCATTACAAATTAGACGGGCCTCAGAACAGATGAGGTTTCATAGGACACTGGGTGGATTATGAAGCCAATCTTTAGGAAGGTAGTAGCACCTATGGACCTTTGCAACCCAGTCGCAATTTGGTTTGCACCGTAAAGCAATGGGCGACGCTCAAAATGGACAAGAGTTCACGTTTAGGTATCCCTTGCACACAAACCTGAATGGTGCTTCGGCCAATTGCCAAAGAGAATGTCCCCCGTATCCTGGACAACAAATGGAGAATCCGAGTCCACTCCTGTTTCTCTTTTTGCCCGAGATTCAGTCAAAACCCTTATTCATTTTTTCCCTTTTCAATTGCAGGAAACTTGCCCCTTTTCCCTTGTCAATTTCGGCATCCCCTTGTCAATTTCGGCATCCCCACCTTCCACAAATGCTTTGATTCTTACTTTCCTTAAGGTGGTCCAAGGGTTTGCGTGCATGCTAGGGCTTTACTAAAGAATTCTGCATTAATAAGAAGATGGCCGGAAGGAGGCTAATTTGTATTATTATTATTTTTTTTTTTGCTTAATTTGGTTATGAATTCCCATGATTTGGGGAAAAATATAATCCTAATCGAAAACAAAAGTGTCCAAGATGAAATTAAAATTAAATGAAAATTATTAAGTATTTTTTCAGATTTGTCTAACCATAATTGGTATTTTTCCCAATTTTCGGCCATTTTTAAATGAACAGGAATTTCAAAAATACAGAAAAATATGAAAAATATTTTTCGTCAAAATTGGTTTCTTAGGAATGACCAATGGTACCAAGATTTATTTTTGATTTTATGAATTTTAATTTATTTTAAATATTTTTCTCAAAATTAAGGAAAAAAACAAGTGTCAACGGTATTAACATAAGATTGATCCGTGAGACGAAAAAATGCAAGGTTCTCTTTCACCTCTGCCTTGACTGGTACTATTCACTACCTATGTTCTTTGGCGTTTCCCGGCGGCGTCCCCGTTGGATCCTCCTGATTCTTGGTATCCAAGGTCACCCCACCCCCTTGTCCATCCTCTCCATTGGGATTTCGAAAAGGGGTGCTCCTTCGACTGCTATGGCAGATCCGAGAGGATTTCCATGGCCTCCCAACTTGTGAAACTTGCGAATCGGGGAGACTTCCTCCCACAGAAGCCTTCTGCTTTGGCAAAGGCTCAACCTTCCGTTAAAGCTCGCGTCCTCTAAGCGGGCCTCTACAATATGCTCGGGTGCTACTGGTGATGGGCCAAACTTTGTTACACTTACTATTCCCGCAAAGGGAAAAAAATTATGCTACAGCAAAGGGGAAAATGGCTATTGGTGCAAACAAGGCTAGGAACCTCCTCGGCTCATATGCAAGTTCCACATGACCCCCGTCTTGGTCGGCATGGTCGAAGCCGCTCCAGGGCTTCCTCGAAATCATCACGGCCTCCTGCTAGAGTTTCTACCGAAGCAAACTGCTTGCCACGGCGCTTCCGGGCAACTATCTTAAAATCTGCAACGAAAGGGTACAATCTAACCTATATCCCCCTTCCACTGTCGGTGATAGAACTATGGTTAATATTTAGGAGGAAATTCTTGCGGTGATTGATCCGAAATGGAATGAATGTCTAGTGGGGTACTTCGTGGGAAAAAGGGTCCCCTTCAAACTTACCGAGTCAAAAGCTAGGCACACTTGGGGATCACATTTGTCTGAAGTGATGGCAACGATAATGGATTCTATTTTTTCCACTTGTCGGATTCTGAGTTCGTCGGAGGACCCTTGATAATGGGACTGTAATTTTTGCAAGGGTAACTCTTATTCTCCAACAATGGCATCCCCTAATGGACCTCAAAAGAGGGTAGCATGAGCCATTACCTATTTGGGTTCGGTTGAGGAGCATTCCATACTCTTTGTGGTCGGCTCCGGGAATCAACGCGGTAGCTAGTGCTGTTGGGCGGCCTCTTTATGTGGATCCCCAAATGGAGAATATGAAAATGATCTCCTATGCCGGGGTATGTGTGGAGATCGATGCCAAGCAGCCACTTTGTAATTCTGTGGAGGCATTGCTGAATGGTCATGCTCGATTGATTAAAATCAAATATGAATGGAAACCGATCTCATGTTTTACTTGTGGCACATTTGGTCACAAATGTCCGACGGTCACTTCTAATCACAATGATGCCTCCATGGCTGTTCCTCCCGATGCTCATACAATTGAGCCTCTTCAACCTACTGAAACTTGGGAAAAAGTAGGCAAAAAATAGGGTCGGCTAACGGTCATGCTTGGAATCTCTGACTCTATTGATGTTGCTGTGGCTGCGGCTGCAGCCACAACCTCTATATCAAATCCCGTAGTTCTGAATGCTCTAGTATGCGAACCTATATACGTGACACGGGATGATTACGTGGCTTCTTCCAAATCGGAGGATGAGATTGAAGAAGAGGCTAGCAATATATGTGGTAACGAAGAAGGGGACCCCCCTCAACTCCTCTCAACTCCCATAAGAAACTAGCGGATCCTAGAGGGGTCACTTCTCTCGGCATGCCACCAACAGTATGTCCCCCTCCCGTGGTTGATGGACAGCAAGTGCTCAGCTCGGATGATAGCCACAGCTCTGCCAAAATAGCCAAGCCAACCTAAAAAAGAAAAAAAAGAGGCGAGGTGGATACAAAAAACGGTAACTCGTGACCCTAATTGTACATGCATGTATAGGAGTTTGGAAAATTAGACGTCTCGTTAACCCTTTGAAACAAGTAGAGATTAGGAATGCGGTTAAGGCCAATAACCTCTGTGGTGTTGGCATTCTTGAGACTAAGGTACCTATATCTTTATTCTCAACTATCTCGTCTACTCTGTTGCCTGGATGGATGTGGAGTGCGAATTCTGAACATTCTCATCGTGGGAGAATTTGGGTTAGATGGAACCCCTTGCTTATAGACTTTATTGTCTCTTCGTCTTCATCTCATATTATTCATGGACACATATGGCTTTTGGCCATTAACAAGACCTGTTGTTTATACGTGACTTATGCAGAGCACACTTTCGTTTCTCGACGAATTATGTGGGTTGATCTTATTCGGACAAGTGTCACCTTGGTTTCTACTCCTTGGCTTATTGCAGAGGATTTCAATGCTATCAAAGACCCATCTGATAGAATTGGTAGCTCTGAGAATTGGCTTGCTCCCTTTGATGAGTTCGGTTAGTGTCTTGCTCAAGCTGGCCTAAAGAATCTTAGATATGTTGGCCACAAGCTTACCGGGTTGAGGAAAATTGGTAAGGTCTTCATTAATGCTCAATGGAGCAACGATTTCTCCTTTTTCGAGGCATCATTTTTAGCTCCGGACATATCTAGCTACACCCATGTGATCACCAAGATAATGGCTCCTGTGAAGTCTAAAAGGCCCTTCAAATTTTTCAATTTTTGGATGTCTCACCCTCCCTTTTTGACTTTGGTCTCTCGGGTGTGGGATATTCAATTGTCTGGGACTCCTATGTTCATCTTATGTAGAAAGCTCAAGGCACATAAGGGCTAGCTTAAGCAGCTTACTAAGGAATTGTTCTCTAATATTTCTACACATACAGCTAAAGCAAGGGATGTATTAACGATCATTCAAGACACTCTCGTCTTGGATCCCTTTACCCAGTTGTTGGCTAATCAGAAGAGGGATTGCGTACATTATTTGATCTTCGATTTTAGGAGGAAGCATTTTATAAGCAGAAATCTCGAATTCAATGGTTGAAAAGAAGGTGACCTGAACACCGGGTATTTTCACCATTCGGTGAACAAGAGGCCTCTTCGAAATAGAATCCTTTCCATTGCCGACAGCTCTGGGAATCTTATTACTAATTCGGCATCAATCCAACAACACATAGTGTCTTACTTCGAAGGCTTGCTTGTGCCATCAACTCTACCTGATCGGCCTTTGGTCCGGGAGCTACAATCGTGCATTGAGCACTCCCTAAATGATGATCGGGTATAGTTCCTTCGAGGCTTGTGTTTGCTATTGAAATTTGGAACACCCTATTCTATTTAGCACCGGGCAAGGCCCCGGGTCCTGATGGTTTCAATGTGGAGTTCTTCAAAATCACATGGGATATTATTGGTCCGTCTTTGGTGTTGGCGGTTAAGGACTTCTTCGAGTCTAATAGATTATTATGGGAGATTAATGCTACAATTCTTTCACTTGTGCCTAAGGTCCCGAATGCTGCTGCCCTGACTAACTTTGGACTTATTGCCTATTGCAACACCATATATAAGTGCATCACTAAAATTATGGCAAATAGGTTGGCATGTATTTTGCCCACACTTGTAAGCCTTCCTCAAAATGCTTTTGTGAAAGGTTGCCGAATTAGCGATAACATTCTCCTTGCTCATGAACTTTTTTGTGGTTGTCACCACGAGCCTTATATACCGAAGTGTACAATCAAGGTTGACTTTCAAAAAGCATATGATACGGTGGATTGGGATTTTTTTGGAGTTGGTTCTATAGGCTTTTGGATACCCTAGTGCATTGGTAAAACTCATTATGATATGTATTTACACTCCTAAGTTCTCCATCTCCATCAATGGCGAACTTCATGACTTCTTTTCTAGTGGAAGAGGCATCCGATAAAGGGATCCTATGTCACCATATCTTTTCATACTTGCTATGGAGATTTTTAAGGACATTTTCAATATGCAAAACTCGACAGCCTGCTTTCAAATTCTTTCGAAGGTATAAGGCTACTTAGCTCTCACATCTTTTCTTTACTGATAATGTTCTTTTGTTTGGTGACGCGAATTTGTCATCCATAATTCTATTGAAGAATGGACTCGATAGATTCTCTAAGTGGTCTGGCTTGACGCCCAATACAAACAAGAGTGAAATATTCTTCTCGGGGGACTTAGAGGAATTACGGGGTCAGATTCTCCCCAATATTGGGTTTCAACAAGGCACGCTGCCGGTCAAGTACTTGGGTGTCCCCATTATAGCATCTAGACTCAGCAAAGTAGAATGTAATGCTTTGGTGAACTCTATTATCGCTAAAGCCCAATCTTGGTCTCAACATTTCCTTTCCTTTGATGGTCGGCTTCAACTCATCAAACTAGTCCTACATGCGATACATGCTTATTGAGCTAGTGTCTTTATCCTACCCAAATCTGTTATTAAGCGCATCGAGCGGATACTTAGGCAGTTCTTATGGAAGGGCCCACAGTTTGGTGGAGGTGGAGGTAAGGTTTCTTGGGAAGACATATGCCTTCCTAAAGAGGAAGGGGGCCTTGGCATTTATAGACTTAATGATTGCAATCGGGCAGCCATGTTTAAGCATGTTTGGATCCTTTTTCCCGACAAGGAATCTCATTGGTGCAAGTGGATTCACACGACATTTCTAAAGAATAAAAATTTCTGGTTTGCAACCAAATCGCCTTTTTGTTCATGGGCTTGGAAAAAGATCCTTGATCTCTACTTGGAATTCTAGAATCTTTTACGGTGGCAGGTAGGCAATGGTTGTGATGTCTCCTTTTGGTTCGACTATTGGCATCAAAGAGGGCCTCTTTACAAGCTCTTCTCTGATGTGTGTATATATTGGTCAAGCATCCCCCCGGAAGGCTACGTAATCGACTATCTTTCCACAACCTTCCACCCCTCTCAACTATCAATGGCCATTGCATCTTGCCCCGAGTCGCTTCCATCTCTTGTCCCTAAGAGAAATCACCATTTTGTTTGGCTTAGTGATCCTTCCAAATTCTTCTTTAATACAGTTGCATGGCAATTTATTTGACGTAGAGGTTAGAATGTGTCATGGCACTCTTTCATTTGGGGTCATGCTATCGCCCCTAGGTATTCATTTCACCAATATCTTATAACGTTGATCGGACTACCAACTCAAGTCATGTTGCTAAACTACCACAAAATTTTAGATGGTGTCTATGCCTTTTCCTAAGCCACTCGGACTACGTTGACCGTCTATTTTTTGGGCTACCGTATCACTTTAGCCTTTGCTTAGTTCTAGGCTTCAAAGTGCATTCTAGCTTGGTGGAATCGCTGTTGGGGTGACAACCTTCACCGAGCCATGCAGCACATCAAAGGCAAGCATTTCTATCAAACTATTGCACGTTTCTCTTGTGGCACTATGTGCCACATTATCTGGACAAAAAGAAACCATATCCTTTTACGTAACCATACCCATTTCATGCCAGCGTTGAAAAAGTATCTTGAGAAACTGGTTAGAGACAAGGCTTTGACGTTCCAACATGTGGATGACAACTCTAGGAACCAAAGGATACAAGCAAGCTGGGGCATCAATCCAACGATCTTTACTTGATATGAGGGTCTTTACAAGTTTGTTTTGTAAATTTTTGGGCTGCTTGGTTTTGGCATCTTATTTCTCCTTTATTTCCTATTCTCGGGGATATCATGCCCTATTTGAACCCACGACACCCTTACACCATTAGTGACATCTATTGACGTCACCATGAGTGCAAGCTCCCCCATGTGGCGTCGGGTTTTGCTTTTGTAAACTTGCATTTTGGTTAAAGTCATTACAAACAAAAAAATAATAATAATAATAACTGAAAATGCATGAAGAAATAAAAATGATGAGCCGGTTAAAATGGTGCCATGTGTCATGATTTGAATTTTTCACAAAAATTCAAAAAATATAAAATATAATAAAAATATAAAAGTCCTATAAAATTCAAAAAGACTATCCAAAACTACGTCATTTTAGGCCACCCCGGGCCCATTCGGTCTAGGTTGGGTGTCTTTGCAAAAGGTCGAGTCAACCAATTCGTATAATTTTTCTTAAATAAAATAAATTAAAATTAAATTAAATTTCAAAATCATCAAAAAAAAATAAAAATGGAAAATGATTAAAACATAAAAAAAATTATTAAAAATATGAAAAAATATGAAAAAATAAAAAATTGAGAAAATCGTAAAAAATAGGAAATAGCTAGTTTTAGCTATTTTGACCTAATTTTCTTAGATTTGAACTTGGATTCCACATAATTGGATGATTTTTCCCTTTTGAGCAAATCGTGTACATTTTTGAAATTAAAACCTAATTGAACATTCTATAAACCTCTAGGGCTTTACTAGGGTCATTTGATGCAATTTAACCCTATCCGTTGGATCCTTGATTACGCACTTCTATTTTTTTTTTTTTTATTGTGGTTGCTAGTGTAGTCCCTCATTTGCGTGAAAACATAAAAGTTGTATTTTTACCACATAAAATTTGAAAAATGAAAACCTATATAAATAATTTAGAAAAACACTCGACATAGGTACCAAAAGGGCATCGGTGGCGACACCGACTTAACCAAGTCTCTAAACCCATAATCTCTAGTTACGTAGAATCAAATGGTTTCTCCCGACCATTCAATAGGATTTCCGATCTACCCTCCTCAAACACTAGTGGCGACTCCAAGCATCTACATTCTTGCACGTCACATGATTGTATAAGTATCAAAATTGATTTACCCACCCACTTTTGGCGATACGGTATGGGTCTAAGAGGATCCGAGCTAAACCCATCCTTGAGGTTTAGTAATCTGTTAGCCCACCTATTGTAACAAATGCGAAAAGCAAACACATAATACAAATATTTACGTAGTTCGATCAAGGAAATCTACGTTCACGGGAGAGGCAAAACAAGATTCCACTATAATCAAAGAGAGTACAGATTATATAAGTCGGTTTTATCAACTGAGCAAAAACATATGGCTCACAAGTCTCTCATATAAGGAAAATCCTCCATTTAAACGAAAAAACCCTAGCCGTAGTATAAATAGAGCCCAAAAAAAGCACACAACCCAACTCTCCGCATCACGAACTAAATCTCAATTTTTCTCCACTTTTGGGCCTCACAAAAAATATGTCGGGTCGGGTGATGGACCGGACCGAGTACATAAAATTCAAGACATATTTAACACCACCTCAATTCCTTTTTCGAGGCGGGTGGTGACAAATAGGCATGATAATGTGTTGTAGCTACACAAGCCGTCACTTACTTGACTTGTGTCTTTGATGGCATCTATGTTGGAGTATCGGATTTTACCTATTCTACATGTTCTATGGCATGCCCCTAACTTTTTTTGTTACCAAGATCTATTTTGTTCAGTTCTAGTGAATATGCTTACTCTTCTCCAATTTTCTCCCTCCAATTTTAAGAATGGTTAATGTCTCTAAACCCAAATATAGAGGTGTCAAATCTAAAAGAAGTACATGAAGAAGTTGTAAGTACAAACTAACATAGACTACTGAAGTTGAGTTGCGCAATACATCATCCTTAGGGACAATGTCACATGAAGTTCTCTTGAAAATTTGCTCCTCTTCGGGCATAGTGGACAGTGGACACAATGTTCAGATCATTAGCGCTATGCTTTTCACACATGTAGTGCCATAGCTACAACGTTGTAGCTAACACTTGCTGGTTGCTAGCTAGGCATTCTAATTTCACAACTATTAAATCATGTAGATGGCATTTGTTCTCGGCCTGGTGGTCGCTGCAATTATTTGTGTTGCCCTTAGATTCGGACGTGCAATATTCTCGGAAGATGTCCATGTTCAGCATCTTCTTTACGTGGGCATTCGTTTGTTCTCTCAAGTAGCTCAACATCCTACGGTAAAAATTTTCTTGCATAAATAGAATAATCACCTTAATTTGCCTAACACTAGGTGGGTTATGCACATCAAGATGATTACTCTATTTATGCAAAAAAAAATTTACCGTAAGAGATTGAGCTACTTGAGAGAACAAACGAACGCTCACAAAAGGAAGATTCTAAACGTGGACATCTTCCGAGAATGCTGCATTTCTGAATCTAAGGGTAGCACCAATGATTGCAATGAGCACGAAGCCAAACACAAATGCAATCTTACATGATTTAATAGTTGTAAAATCAAAATGCCTAGGTAGTGTCGGCTACAACACTGCAGCTACGGCTCTACATGTGTGAAAAGCACGGATCTTTGCTAGTGATATGAACATTGTGTTTACTATTCACTAGAAGAGCAAATTTTCAAAAGAACTTACGACTTCTTCATGTACTTCTTTTAGTTTTGACACCTTTATATTTGAGTTTGGAGACATCAATCGTTCTTAAAAATTGAAGAAAGAGTTGTTATTTATAAGCAAGCTTCACCAACTTCTCACCCACAATTTTAGACTTTACAGCTGGCATTTCTTGCTTCCATTGTAAGACTAGAAATGGAGGCGATTTGCTCAATGGTGGACCTGAAGGTTCGTGAGCTGTAGTCAAAGAGAAATTTGAACTCTTCCTATTTCTCCTGAAATTGAGGGTTTTCAATGTTACTAACAGCGTCCAATTCTGCCAACCCCCTTATTTCCTTCTCAAGATATGGTCAACATCCAGGTGGGATGTGATGTGAGGAAATTTTAAGAAAAGAGTTTATATAGTTTTTTCCACTTAGACACGATCTTGTCAGCAAGAAGCTCATCCTGTTGAACAAGCAGAGAAGCTGTATTGGGATTTGTTTCGCTTTGTTTCAGGCTAAAACAGCCCTTCCTCCCTCTCTCTTTAGATAAATTGAAAAAATGGGGTTTCCTATTGAATGCAACCTCACATTTTTCTCCCAAAATAGGACAATTTGGACACCGCTTATTTCGTCCAAGTGTAGGACAACCCGGAAACGGCTCAATTTTGTGCCAAAAAGTAGGACAATCCTAAAGCCGCCCATTTTTTCTTTAAGTTGAGGTTAAATAAAAAGAGGTGACAAGAGTGATATTTGACTATAGAAGAGAGTGGTGAAGACAGAGATAGAGAGGTCACGAGGAAGAAGAACATGAAGCCAGGGTGAGGCCAGTGGGACCCATTATTTGGGTAATTATGTCCTTTTAAATGTTTAGGGGTGGATGAACCCATTTAGGAGTAGAAACATCACGCCCCTTTCTATAATTAAAAATCAATGAAAGATCAAAATTGAAAGAGATAAATATGGAAGAACATATTCGAGATGGTTTAGTACAAGTCGGGCTATCTGGAGAACTAATTCCTAAGCGCCATGGCTACCTATAATCATTAGGTAATCATAAAAGACATGACCATGCTTAGGCAATAATTGAAAAGTCAGCTAGCTAATTGTACGTGTGAAAAAAAAAAAGAACTAGAAATTATAAATGTGAGGATTTGGTTAACCGTAGGGCGTATTTCACGACGTTCTTTAAGTATCAAAGCTCTATTTTCTCTAAGGTGCTAAACTTATTCATGATCTAATTTCCCAAGCAGGCATCAATTTTGTTCCAAATTTTCAGGCATTACCAAAACACTTATTTAACATCATTAACGATTACAAGGCCATTTTCTCATTTGTGGTGTTGGATTTGTGTGTGAGAGACTGTGGATGCAAATAAAATGTCACTCCGGATGCAACATAGGAATTCAATCTAAATATGTCCAAATATGACAACGACATAGCAAATTCAGATCCACTATGATAAGGAAAAAAAACATGACACTGAAATGGCATGGCAAGAATGCACACATAATGAGAGAATAACATTGACAAATTCAAAATTCAAATAGAAGATAGCATACATGACAAATACCAGATTCAAAAATAATAGGTATGGCAATGAAATGACGAATTTCAAATTTAGGCGTAACGAGTAAATGGCGCGCGACATTAGAATTTAAAACATGAGAAAATGGCATTAGAATTCACCTGAATGGATCACATCCATCGCCGGCATTGTAAGTATCTCACCTTCCACAAGTTCATGGCGATTATGTGCGGGCAGGCAAGCTCCTCATGAGAGAGTTCTACATTGCATGACAGTAAAAGAGACCATCATCAAGTAGTTCTACATGGCAACGATTGGCACCAACGACAACCACCAGCAAAAAGGTGTTTAGCACATGACACCCTATCTTCCAATCTAAAATTTATTTGAAAATGCTTCCTCTCTTGATGTCATATTAATATCAATCACAAATAGAAAGCAGTGAATTTTCAACTAGCATTGCGTAACTAGAGGAACATGACATGTGCATTCGGAACTCATTGAGGACCCTTTCTAGATAGAGCGAAAATATTTACCGACAAAACAGACTCATAATCAAAGTAAAATCTCATCGAAGTAACTACCCATAATCAATTATGACAAGCTCAAAATCTTCTCCAGATCCCACAAAAGGAAAAAAAACTTCAGATTGTGGAATTTGCTGGGCGTATAAATCACATCAAGTTTAAAATCCACTGACAGAGCCACCATCTTCAACCAAATCAAATCAAGTCCCAAAGAGCACAATTTATACTTGTAACTTTCAAAAGCAACCTATCACCAATGAGAATGAGCAGAAAATTTCGGTCAATAAAAATCAGAAATTGATGAAGTATCAAACCTGGAGCTTCACTTTCTTTTGGAATTGAACATTCATCAAAGGAGGTTGCGTGCCGTCAGATGTGAGTCCTCCCAAGAAAAGCACCACAAAAATAAACCCGATTATCAATTCTCGAAATTCTTCCTGAAGCAGAGAACTTAGAGGTAGAGAGTGTGAGAGAGTACTACCGCCAGACGAGGTTGTCGCCGCGAAGGGAGGAGAGGGAGGCATCGGCCGGTCATAGGGAGCACGCAAGAGAGAAGAGCCTGAATTGTTCTCAAACGCACACGTGAAGGAATTGGCTCTGGCGTGGTATTTTTGGATCTGAACGTACATAATCTCTCAACACCACTGACTCTCTACTATGATTTAATGTCAAGCGAGCAGTAAGGAGCACATGGTTATAGGGAGAGAGAAGCTCGGGCCCTATTCCGCTTGATCTTCGTGGATTTAACAGAATCGGTTAGGGAAAGATAAGCTTTTATTTGAATGAGTATGTGCTGTTGGAGGAGTCTAGGAAGACGCCATTTTTTGCGGAACCGAATCCGACTTATTCGCATGAGTCTGGCTGAAGTTGAGAGGGCTGTTGACTTGTTCATCGTAAAATTCCTCTGTTAATTTATCTGCTTTCTCTTTATTGGTTGCTTCTTTCGTTTCATGGCCATCTCTTTAACGCGAAGAGCACAAGTTGTCCCAAAGTTATTACCGAGTTGTCTTAGTAATGTCACGTTGTGAAAAGCTCTGAACTGGGCCATGCGCAGCCTTATTAATTGGTGCAATTAATCTTTCAGTTTGACCGTTCCTACCATCACAAAAGCCCCACCGTCTGGCTAGCCGGGCTCCAAACTAATTAATAATTTTTGGACACTCAATCATAGTCCTTCTCGATTTAATGTGCATCAACTTTTATCGAATTATTATCATATACAAATATCGATCCACTCCATTTGTAGTCTCTATGACACCACGGACATTCTTAAACATCGAATATCTCTCATTTGTTAAATTGAAGTTGCTCTTGCACCTTACTCAATACATTGATAAAGAAAAATCTATTTTATTGGACGTTAAATACGACAAACTTAGTTGAAGGATTGCTTATACCCTTCCACATCATTTAATACACCAATTTCTTTTGAAAAAAAAAAAAAAGAAGAAGTTGCCTAGTATTCGTGCGTTTGTAAACTAGTCTTGTTGTAGTCCTCCGGGGTTTGACTTAAAAAAAGAAGCTTAATATCTTGAGTGAAGAGAGAGAGAGAGTTTCGGTCCACGGGGTTCTGAACATTAGATTGTGTGACGCCTTGAAACTCGTCTTCTGTAAATAGTGAAATTCAGACTATAGAATGACCGTGAATTTCGTTTTGTCTCTCAAAATTATATTTTGAGAATTTGGAAATCGAAAATCAATTAGTTTTTGGAATAGTTTGTCGAATAGAATCAAAATACGATCGATTAGTTAATTCGATTTGAGATTGAAATTTCTCGAGTTCAAGCCTTAAAATTGGTTGAACCGACAATCGAGAATCTTGAATTACCCTCGATTGGATGGCCAAATGTCCAATCTACCCTCATATGTCAAAGTACCAAAAATGCCCCTGAAATTTTGGAAAATTATGATTGTGTCCCTAGGGTTTTATGGATTAAAAGACAAAGTTTGTAATGTAGGTGGGCCCTACCTTTCTCTAGAATTCTCTTGGGTCAAAAGGCACCTTGGACTAGACGCGGCCGGTTCGGTGGAACCGCGTTGAACCGTTTTCCAAAGGTGGAACCGGAACCGGCCGTGAAAATGGCGGTTCAACCAACCGGCGGTTCCGGGCGGTTCCCGGCGGTTCGGTTCGCTGAACCGGCGGTTCGGTTCGAACCGCCGGTTCATTCGATTCATTTTTAATAATAATTTTTAAAATAATAAATAATAAAATAAATATAATAAATTATAAATTATAAAATACAATTAAATTGTACATTGTAATAAAATATGGAAAAAAAAAAAAGAAGGAATGGGCTTGAACTTAATGAATTATCATTAAGCGACCTACATATCTTCTTGGGGATAAAGAATCAAAGCCCATGTAGTTCTTTTACCTTTGAGAACCCCAACTTACCTCATCGTCAATCGTCGCTACCCGTTGTGGTACCGTGGCGTGGTATCTCCAACATCATCGCTAAAAAATTCGTGTTCACGATCTAACTCTTGGTGTCGATATTTCGCCTCGTCCAATCGCCGACACAAGCTTGAGCTTCCACAGTCCGGGCTTAATCTTGAGAGTCCAAAATTAATCCTCCGGAACTAAATGCTTGTTCAACTGCAACCGTTGAAGAAGGGGTTGCTAATATTTGACGAGCGATGAGGGCGGAACTGATACTGATTTGGTGACTCTTCCACCACTTGGATTTAAATCTGACTATGTTGCATCACGAAACTCAAATTGAGTGGTTAAATATTTTCTAATTCAGAAATATTACCTGTTGCCCCTTTTTGTTTTTTTTGCCTACTCTTAAGCATATTATACCTCTACTAAGTGAACTACCACCTTCGCTACGTGAGGTAGATTGTAAAGATCCAAATCACTTAAACCATATCTACTACAAAATTCTCCATATAATGCTACTATAGATTCTTTAACATGTCCTAATATATTTAAAATATCTATTGAATCATCCAAATGTAAACAATCATGATAATACACATTCAAATAATCTTGTAAACCGTCTAATTTAATACGTGGATCAAAAACAATACCAACTAAATAGACAAGAGGAATTTGCAAATAATAATGCAACCATTTTTCTCGCATTACTAAAATAGTTTGACCTAATTCGGTATCTTTTTCATATTCACTAAAAACACTACTAATATTAACACACTCTATTAAAAATAAATGCGTTGTAGGATAATAAATACCAGATAAAGTCTTAGTAGCATCATTAAAAATTTTCAAAATATCTAAAATTTTCTTGCAAACGTCCCAATGTTGAGGAAGTAAAGTAATTTGGGAATATTTTGTGAAATAAACATACATAATAAATTTATTTAAAAAGTTTTCAAAGTCACGTAGAAGTCGGAATATCTTTTGGAAATCTTCTTGGCCTTCTCCCATTTTGTTTACAAAATTTTCCCCATGATTTCATACATTGGGGACGACTCCATAAAAATTTAATTGCACTTTTTATTGGGGCAGAGAAGTGTCAAGAGTTCGTAAACTATTTTGTACACATAAATTTAAAACATGACAAGACATCTAATGTGAAAAATTGTCCGCAAAGTGGGTTTGCAAATATTTTCTAATTCGGGAATAGAAGGGTATTTGGGCGGCATTATCAAAACCAATTGAAAATACTTTATTTATTAAATTATATTCTTCTAAAACTTGCCTAATTATTCTATAAATATTATGAGCCAATGGCTTTCATCAAAAACTGGAATGCATAAGTCTTTTTTGAATCATCCAATTGTCATCTATCCAATGACACGTGACACCCATATAAGAATGAATTTGCCAAGGATCACTCCAAATATCGCTACCTATATGCACACGTCCATTGAATTCCTAAAAATTTTGCTAAAGATTTTTTCCTTTTATAAAGATGAAAACTTCCGTTTAAGAGTATTTTTGAATAGTTGGCGCTATGAACAACAAATTTATCAAATATTTCATATTAAAATTTTCACCAGATTAAACGGAGCATGATCAAGGGCAACATATTCACCTAATGTTTGTTTATAAAGTGCTTCTGAAACGAAATAAAGGATGAGGCTTAGAAGTGGCGTACCCGGAAATTTGTTGTTGCGTATTGTCGATCCCGCTTGCGTTGATGTTTTTTTCAAATGCCGACGGAATGTTCCGTAACCGTCTCCTTTCGTGAATTTATAAGTTTGCGAACAATATTTACATTTTACATTATACTTACCTTCGACTTCATCACGTACCTTGTCAGTGTAGCCACAAGTCCGATGTATTATCTCGGCCCTTCCGTTCCGGCTCATTTGCCGTTGACGTTTCTTCGAACCGGTGGGAGGATGAAGACTTTCTTGTGTTGGGATGTGCTCACTTCGAATCGGGACATAGTTGATATTATCGTCGTCGTCTTCCCAACTTGCATACTCACGGGATCGTATTCATGAAAGGGATAGTCGGAATCTCCCATAGCCATCTTTGTCGCAGCTTCCACTTGCCATTTTTTGAGAGAATTGATCGGGATTGAGAGAATTGGGAGAATTTGAACGATTTGAGAGGATTTAGAGAATTCGAGAGATTGTTCGGAGAATTTGTGACAAAAATGAAAGGGAAGCATATGTATTTATAGGCAAGAATCATTTTTTTTTTTATTATTTTTTTAAAAAAAAAAAAATTGCCAAATTGCCAAAGAGCCGTTGCCAACGGCCCAGCGGGGGGGGGGGGGCGGGAGAGCCCAACGGCTCTCGCCGGCCCACAAAATTTTTTTTTTTTTTTTTGCGGTTGAACCGCCCGGAACCGCCGGTTCCGGGCCGGTTCCGCGTTTCCGAACGGAACCGGCCCGTGAGGGCGGTTCGTTCCGGTTGGAACCGTGGGCCCGGTCAACGGGCGGTTCGGGCCGGTCAACGGGCCGGTTCGGGCGGTTCCGGCCCACGGGCCCAAATGGCACTCACTACCTTGGACTTTCCCTCTCTCCACCGCCTCTCTCCACCGCCTCTCTCTCTCTCTCTCTATACGTAGGTTTTTAAAAAAACCTACCGCCTGCTCTGTTTTTTTTTTTGGCAAAAACCAACAGAGCTTCACTCCCTTGTTCGCTGCCCTTGAGTGAACGACACCCCACCAGCTCACCACCCGACCTTCATCACATCCTCCTCTACCCATCGAAGGCCGCCGCCGCCGTCGTCGCCACCGGGAGTCGCCGGAATCACCCCTGGAAGCAACTCGGCACCCCCTGCTCTGTTTTGGCCGAGTTTGCTGCTGTTGCGTTTTGGGAGCTGCAGCGGCGTTCCAGTGGCCACCGACGCCCACTACCACCACCACGCCACCCCTAAGGACCCCCTCGACCGTCGCCAACCGCCCGTCACCGCCGCAGCTCGCCGGAGAGTCGGAAAACCAGAAGCTCAGCCCGGTTCCCCTGTTTTGGGGCCAGTTCTGTGCGAGCTCAAGCTCGCCGGTTCCGCCACCTCCAGCTCCCGTCTCCGGCCACCTGCAACCTCCTCAGACACCCTTGGACGTGTCCCAGCCGCCGCCGCCCTCAATCCCGCCGGCCACCGCCCCAAACGACTAAAAAACAGAACCGGAATACCTCCCCTGCTGCTGTACAGTGCAGTTTTAAAGACTGACTTGGAGAAACAGAGTCCGTTCGCATAGCAAACGGACCCGAAACCACCCCAAACTTTGTACACACCTTCCTCTACCTCTCTATGACGTTTCCATCTAAAGAAAACCCCCAGATCAGTCCTCGAAATTGAAACTGTACACGTCGCCGTCCGGACTGCTCAATCTGCCCTGTTTTTGGAGAAACAGGACTGTTCTGCCCTTGCCGTCGCTGCTCCGGCCACCACCGACCACCGACGACAGCCTCTGACCTTCCCCGACCTTTGGCCGCCGACCCCAGCTCCGGTCGCCGCCCGTAGCCGCTGTTGCAGCCCCAAACAGTCTTGGCCTCCCCTGTTTTCTGGGCTTGGGTGCCCTGTTTTGGGCTTGGGCCGAGATTATCTGGGCCTATCGAGTGGGGCCGAAGCCCATTTTTACTTGGGCCGTGTCTTACCTTGTTGGGCTTCGAAGTTGGGCCTTGAATTGGGCCCGTGGGCCAAAGAAATTAAAGAATTGGACTCGTTAGACGGAAACCAAGGTTCGCGGATCGTTCGAGTTCGAGGCTCGTATCGAAGAATTTTTCGTGGACCGCCGCCAATCTCAACTCGAGTATTTGACTGTGAATTGACCTCTAATCCTTGATTAGGTCTTTAATTACGTTTCGATTAGTCTTCCTATATTATTAGGCGTTTAGGTAATTCGATTAGAGCCGGCTAGGCGAGAAAGTGGATTTAGGTTAAATGGCCCTAATCGGTTGGGTTAGTCATATTTATAGCTGTTCGATTTGAGATTGCTTATTTTGTGCTTGGCCTTGCTTGATAGTGAGCAAAGGATTGATTAGCCAAGAGAGATCGATTAGTTAATAATTGATTAGCGATAATTTTGTTATTATGGATTTTAGTTGACATAGTCGAATTGGGTTTATATTTAACTTGACTTATTAGCATGGATTGCCTATAAATAGAAGGCCATTGACTGTCGTGATTGCATGATTGTTTGATAACTGTCCATCCTGTATTTACTTGCAAAAGCTAGTAGATAGCGATATGCATTCAATTGTTCTTTGATGCACGTAGCATGAAAATGGCTCGGTCAAGTTTTGGGCATCCGGTTATAATTTAAATAAAGTAAGTGGAATGACTAATGGATGAATTGAGTGATCACATGATGGATGATGATTCGTGGCTGTCAAGTTCGTATCGATCTTTTTGTACGGATCACACGACTTGTCGTTGCCCGACCTTCCATGTCGAGTCATGGATTGTCGGTTGCCGGTGCAGCTTGTGACGGACCGAAGCCCTTTAGGGAATGCCTACTTGAGATATTGAGTTAATGAGAGTCGGGACGTTATCAAGTCGATTCGGCATTTTGTTGTGCGGTCAATTAATGGCCCCAATTGCGTTGTATGGATCCAAAGGATTTCATTCACGAAAATCATCATTAATAAATGGACTACATGTGATGTCCAATGTTGCTTTATGTTTGAGTATACCATGGTTCTTGATTGCCTCATGATCGTCTCGAGTTGGCATGGTCTCACGTTATATTCATGGTGCACATCTGCATGACTTAATGTCAGTAATTGCATTATTGATATGAATATGTGATTGCCGATATGGTATCGGACGAATCATCGCCCTATTGAGGCTTAGCGTTGACTCGTGATTTTTATCTCACCCCTTTGTGGAACATTTTCAGTCCATGATGAAGTTCATAGGCTGGAGCCGTTGATTCTTTTGGAGTAGATGAGGATTTGACCTTGCCTTGTCGTAGCTCTATAGGGCTAGCTATTATCGATAGATATGTATTTTGATATCCCATTAGTGTTATGTTTGACTATCCCTGTTGTTTTGTATGGTTGGGAGTTGTTCGTTTATGTGCCATATGTTATCGTGGTCATAGCCGACGTTATCATTATGACTGAGGCATTTGGTAGGGATATTACGTACCCGAGGGTCGGGGCGTGACAGATTATTTGTTACATTTGCACTTTCGGATTGAGTCGGGTTGAAATTACATTAAATTTATTTTATTCTTATTTTATTCGCTGAACTGAATCTGACTTTTTCGCATTAGTCTGGGTGAAGTTGAGGAGGGACTTCTTACTTGTTCATAATATATTTCTCTTTTGATGGACTCTCTCGAATCGGATCACCACTCTCTCCCTCGTCTTGGGCTGGAGCCAACTATGAAACCAAGGGTTGCGTGAGCCTCACCATAAACTTTTTCTATACAGACGACAGTATATAATACTCTGGAAGACATGTGTTGTTATCTTAATCTTCATACTAAAATTAAAATCATACTAAAACTTTTAATATTAGAGGAAAAAAAAAACAGAACCAGATCAGGAAAGCCAATTAAATGGGGATATTCTTTTGGAAGTTTGGAACATTCTCGCTCACTTATGCCTGCAAAATGCTCTTTTATTATCTCCATTAGGATTATAAGCAAAAAGCAGTCAGTTAAAAAATATAATCTTGAATGTTTTTGGGGAGTAGTGGAAATATCTTAAAATGTTTACGCAAATAATATATGATAGAGTTTCCACAATATGACGATAATCCTTGCAAGATGGGCAAGGCAGAGTGGGTTTAGAAAATTTCTCCGTTCCTTTCTTTCTTTAATTGAAGTCTTTAAAATGTCAATGAAAAACTCAGGTTTTAACTATTGCTAATAGAAAAAAATAAGGGTTTAGAGCCATTTATTTTCAGCATTAAAAATCGATTACTTTTTGTTATTTTTTCTTTTTAAAAGCAAGGTTTAAGTAAATGGGTAAATGAAGGGTAGAGCTGTTTGTCTTCATTTGGAACAAGAAAATTATAAAAAAAATTCCTATATGGAAAACTAAGAATTATTTATAAATTTTAATTTAGAAAACCATGCGACCCAATTATATGGCAATTGCAGAATGGAGTCTTAGCTATAGCGTCTACTGAATGAGGAATCGCTTTTGTAGATCTTTCTTGGGCTTAATAAACTCTTGAGGAAGCCAATTCAAGGGGGCGTGGGGAACTTGACAAGGACCCTATAAAAGTCTACTGATACCGATTAATTCGATAGATACTAACTCCAAGTTGAATGTTGCCGTTGATGTTATGCATGAGTGTTTGAAGCCTGTAGAGGAGCCTTACAACAGGAGGGATCTCATTGGAGATATCATCTTCAGTAGAGCGTGGGAAATTTTGATTTTCATCAAATTTGAATAATCCTGCTTGTGTACATATACTATAGTGTAACCAATTTCACTGTAGTTTGATTTATTTCCTCTTTGGTGCTGTCATTTTTGTTAAGATACCGCATATTTTCGTAGCATAAGCAAGAAATGATTTACTAACATCTCGTAAAGAAACTAAGAAACAAGTTCCCTTTCTTGAGTTGCCACTTCAACCCATCCCGACGGATGAGACCTGTTAAAGGAGGGCAACCGACATCTAGTTTTAAGGTTTTAATCTCAAATATCCTGTTTAATACCCTTATGTGCTACACATACAGCCACGTTGCATGTGATTGCATCAACAGTTAAAAGAGCTTGGCAGTTTTCTAGCACTCACTGGAGGCAAAAATTTCTGAGAAGATTGGCATTTGTTGTATCTTCTTCACTACTTGTGAAAAGTTAATTCCTGATCGAGCGACTGTGGCTATTCCAAATTTCTCGTTTACCTTGATGCCTCCTTGTATCTGCATGCAAAAGTTGCATCTAGGAAATATTTCACTATGTGAACTGTCCCCATGATGCCGAAGTCTTTGATGGTGTGAATGTTCTTGAAGGTGCTTTTTCACAAGTTATTTTCATTTATTATAAGATAAGGAAGGTGAGTCAGAAACCTAGATGAACTTTCTTCCACTTTTATGTTTCTTAGTGTTTTATGTCACTAGTTGCCTTTCTTGGAGTGTGGATATACTTGCAAATGTAACTCTGCTTGCCCAGTTGGATAAAAAAACAGAGAGAAAAAATAAATGGAGAGAGTCAAATTGAGAACTTAACACAGGACTTTGGCACTGATGAATGACGAAAGCATCATGCACGGCGCTATTACTTCTCATTCATGTGAAAATTGTTCTTACGTTTATGTACAATACCAAGCAATGTTGCGTAAACATCTGGCTTTCAGAGGATTCTATACGGTATAAATGGAGATAAATGATGAGTTGATGATCTCAGTGGCTTGTATCAGGTAATGAGATACAAATATAGGATTTATACACGTGTTTTGCTTTACATGGTATTAAGAACTTCTCGAGTTTCCATCTCATATTTTGCTGTTAGTTCACCCTGTTATTACTCGAGTATCTTGACTTCTAGAACTTAATTTCTGTATGCTCAAGGGTTCTTGGGGCAAGGTGGCAGAAGCAGCCCTAGGGGGAACCAGGTCGATTCAATTAAGTTCTTGACTTTTATCGAAAAGTACAATTTAGTAAAATGATACATTGAGGATTGCAATTTAAGAATGCCGTATAAGCACCTCTTGAATGATGTCCAGGCAATTTTAGGTACTGTTCAGGAGAAGATTTGGTTAAATCGGTTAAAAGGTTCGGGACTTGATTATATTTCATACATAAGATTTAGGACATCCTGTAGTTCGGCACATGATCTAGATTCTAGAATAGGAATTTCCTAATGTATTTCAATCTCCATCAAAGGTGCACATTTGAATCACTCAATAAAAGCCAAAACCTCTATGATAATCGGTGATATCATTTGCACTCATTTGAAGTCTCGTACAATTAATTACCTTGGTCATTAGTAAATATTCACCTACGCATAAACACATAAAATAGAGCAAATAAACAAAAAAAAAATTATCATTCTGTGAGATGAAAAGAAGAAAGAAATAGAGTTGCGTTTTTGCATTTGTAATTTTCCCTTGCGCCCTTTCCTCTTTTACGTAGCCGGCCCAAAGACTCGCTCTTTCCCGGGTTTTTTGTCCTGCATTTCTTCAGACTCCTAGACTACAATGGCGTCTTCACTCTCAATGCGTCCCTCAGTTTCGCCATTTCTCTAGCCGCTACCCATTCCATCATTCCATCCTCTGACAAACCATGGAACCCACATTGCCTCACAAACTCCTCCTTTTCATGCTCGTCGGCTCCCTCGCCATCACTGCATCCACCGCGAGAATCTACCCTGCGAACTTCGATGCCTATTACAGCAACCACTGTGGCCACGTGGTCCCTCAACAACCCTCGATCGCCTCCGAATTGGCGAGCTCCTACGACGAATTCCTCCAATTCCACGGTGGGTTCTTCTCGGTCAATGGCTGGAGGGCGGAGTCCGGCCATGATTTGCGGAGGACGGTGTTGTTCATTCCCATGATGATGTACAAGACCAAGGCGGAGGAGACGATCAATCTGCAAGGGAAACTGGAGTTCGTGGACCCCAATGTGAATGCGATCTTTGAGAATCCGAAGAACCGGAGATTGCGCGAATTTCATGTCCGCGGGCTAAGAGTCTTCGAGAGGCAGGATATGCTGAAGTTCTGGCTTGATGGGTACTGGTCTCAATCTTCAGGTAAGCTTTGCATGGTTGGATCTAGCGAGTTTTCTTCCAACCGTAGTTTTGATGCCGTTTTCAAGCTGAATTATCCACTGAAATCGAGTATTAACAGTACTTTTGTTAGTGGGGTCTTGGAGAGTTTGGGTGGTGGTGACGGTGCTGGTGGTGTAGATCATTTTGGGACTGTTTCTGTAATGGCTTTGACTAGTAAAAGCGTTGATTATGAGTATACTTTGATTGAGAAGGAGGGAGGGAACGGGCCTTTTGGTGAATTTGATGATGGTGGTGGAGATAATTTGTTTAGTGAGAAACTAGGGCGAGGCATGTGCTCAGCCTTGAACAGGAATTCTGCCTTTGACTTGGAATACAGGAGCGTTTGTGATGGTGGTAACTGCAATCCTCTTGGCACAGATGTCGGGTTTTTACCCAGGGCCATGTACTTCATGAAGATTCAATGCTCCGATCAGGGTCAGAAGCAATTGTTAATGAAGTTTCCAAATGTCACCAATGTCCATTCTAGCTCTTACGCTTTCAATCCTAGTATTACCCTAATCGGTGAAGGAGAATGGAATTCGAAGGCCAATAGGTGGTGTGCTGTTGCTTGTCGAATCTTGAACTTTTCGGTGTCTTTGACTGATGCTTTTGCGGGAGATTGCTCGATAAAGTTGTGCTGGAGATTCCCTGCCACTTTTTCTGTCATCAACAGGTATCCAATTGTAGGACAGATGTGGAGCAATAGGCCTGCAAAGGATTTCGGTTATTTTGATAAGATCAAATTCTGGGGTTACAATGACGTGTTACCAGGTGTCAAATACGAATATGAAGTAATGGGGGGTGTTAGGAAACCTTGTGAGATAAAGACTGGGAAGCATAAGGGAAAGAGATATCCAAATTCGTACTCATCGGATATGAAATTTGACATGTCAGTCAAGAATAAGAAGGGGCAGATGGCGCTTGGTTATTCTTCTCCACTATTTGTGGGTGATGAACGTTTCCTTTCACCCTTTCATCTTTACGAAGACAGTAATATGCCTAAAGCACATCCAACAGAGAATGCAGTTCAGTTAGACAGCAGCCACAGTCCCTTGCAGAACATCAGTTACACAATCCGCTTCACCCCTCCAGTTACTTTTGAGCTAGGTGGTGGAAGTCTTCCATCCAAAGCAGTTGATATTTTTGCAGAAGGAACATATAATAGAGAAACTGGTCTTTTGTGCATGATGGGCTGTCGCTACGTCGCACAAAGTGAGGCGGAAGTGTATAGAAATGGCTCTATGGATTGTGAGATTCGGATCAACATCCAGTTCCATCCATTGACTGGGAAAGCAATGGAGAAAATCAAGGGGACTATCGAAAGCACTCGAGTGAGATCAGATCCTCTATACTTTGATACACTAGAGCTGGTTTCAAGTACAATATATGTTGAACAAGCCAATGAGTCCATTTGGAGGATGGACTTGGAGATCATGATGGTTCTTATTTCTAATACTCTCGCGTGTGTTCTTGTGGGCTTACAGCTTTTCCATGTGAAAATGCAACCAGAGGTGCTTCCTTTCATTTCCATCACATTGCTGGCTGTTCTTACTCTGGGACATATGATTCCTCTCCTGTTAAACTTTGAAGCACTCGTAACAAACCATAATAGGCAGAGCGTTTTTCTCGGGAGTGATGGATGGCTTGAAGTCAATGAAGTAATTGTAAGGGTGGTTACTATGGTAGCTTTCCTTTTGGAGCTTTATCTTCTCCACATGACTTGGTCCGCAAGACATGGTGGTGACAACCCAAAGGGCTTGTGGGTGTCTGAGAAAAAGGTCATTTCTGTACCTCTGCTGATGTATATCGCCGGTGGGTTGATAGCTTGGTTCTTTCACCAATGGAGAAATTCTCGCAGAAGTTCTTTTCCAAGGCAAGGCCGTCTCGGTTATATGGTGATTGAGAGTGAGCTTGAGAGTGAGCTTGAGACGTATCAGCAAGTTTCTTTTTGGGGGACCTTAAATCTTACGCGGGCTTAATCCTGGACAGTTTTCTATTTCCCCAGCTCCTATTCAACTTATTTTTCGACCCGTCTGTGGAAGCATTATCTCGTTCTTATTATATTGGGACCACCATAGTCCGTTTAGTCCCCCATGCTTATGATCTTTACAGGGCTCACAGTTCTGCCTGGAACCTTGATATGTCGTATATATATGCAAACCATGGAATGGATTTTTATTCCACTGCTTGGGACATTATCATTCCTTTCGGTGGTTTGGTGTTTGCTGTTTTCATCTACCTACAGCAGCGATTTGGAGGCCGGTGTATTCTTCCCAAGAGGTTTAGAGGGACTCCTGCATATGGGAAAGTGCCCACAGTAGGCACTATTGAGTTATGACCTGAAGAATTACATTGATACAACTTACAGTTTTCACTGATATGAGAAGTTTTCCTTATTTTTCCCCTTCATCCTTGCCGGTCTAATGAGATAAATCTAAACCTGTCTTGTTTCATTTGATCTGCTCTCAAATTAGTCGCATTGCTATATACAATGCCCTAGTGCTAATATCTGTCTGGTCCTCTCTTACGGTGAAGCCTTATGTCGAGCAAAACGATTGATCCGCAAAGGAAGTTTGTATGGTTAGCCGTCATGAGTAACCTTGATGCAGGTCCTCACGCTTGTGTAGCAGAGACAAAACCATCGGTAGAATGATGATGAAGCTTCTCCTAAAAGAGGATGACCAATTTGTTTTGTTGATCGCGTGCTTCCGATGAATTGTTTCATCTCTAAGAGCTCGTTTTAACCTCTTCAAGTCAACATCACGGTAGCGGATGCAGTGGTTAGGCGATTCAGCCTTCCGTCCTTCAAATCGAGAGGTTGCGAGTGACCCCGCTGCTGCAAAATTCTTGAAACCCCCTCAAGGCTCCTGGGGCGGTGTGACTCTACGGCCAATTGCTAACTAAAATAATCAGACGGTACAAAAAATGGCTAAGAGAGATTTTTTATTACGATCACTAATTAATGTTTTCAGCGACATTTGTTGTCTAATGTTTCTGTTCCTAACGAATTAAGTTATACAGTAGGACTTTGTCGGGAACGCCTCTTTTGATTGATAATAGGTCAGGGTCACCGATTGTTTTCGCCACCATTGAACTCGGTGAAGGCTCAGCAAGAGGATTGGTAAGCATCTAACTTCATCAAGAACTCAATTATTTATTAAAAGATCAGGTAACAACAACGCCGTCCAGTTGATAAGGACTCATTCTAGCGGAAGCCTAATCAGTAATATTGTGAAATCACAGCAAAAAGCATGATATGCACGAATGAAGTAGGGAATGACTTGAAACATTAGCCCTGTTTGGTTCAGCATTTGACTAAGGGATTTTGAGAAAATGCAAATATCTTTGGGTTAAAGGCCTTTTCCAAAATGCAAGTAGTGTTTGGTAAAATGTATTTTAAAAACATATTTGGAAAGCAATTTTGACGTAAATGTTGTTTGGTGAAAACTAAACTTTGTAAAGTATTTTTACTTTTTGAAAAAAAAGCAGCGGTTGGCGGTTGATGGTTGGCAACCAACGGCGGCTACGGGCGGGTGGCGGACGGTGGTGGGTGGGTGGCGGCGGCGGGCGACAACTAACAACGGCCACGTGCGGGCAGGTGGCGGGCGGGTAAAGGATGGCGGCAAGTGAATGTGACAAAATTAAAATAAAAAAAATTAGTTATATTTCACAAAAATACCTCTAGGAGGTATTTTGGGCCAAAGGAGAGAATGTAAGAGTTTTTTTTTTTTTATGTGGGTTTACATTAATTAAAATTTATATTTACCATCTTAGGGATTGGTCTAATAATGTAAGATTTAAAAACCTTTATTGGTTTAATATGGGTTGGCTAGTACATGCCAAGTTTGGGCCCAACATGTGATGGGAGGAGCTGTGGCCGAGAGACTCTATAAATAGCGCTCAAGTCCCTCCTCTATCCTCCAATGTACAAATGAACTCACATCAAGGAAGAACACACATGTTCGTGAGTGGTGCTCTCATTGGTGAGCGTTTTGGAATTGGAATAGAGGGGAAGCATTTGGGTCTGCGAATCATCGCTGTTTCCATATCAAGTTCAATCGATTCTAAGCAAGGTGCACGCCGTTTATATCTTCTATTATGTTGTGTTTTTAATTTCGATTACGGCGATTTTGGGCGTGCCACATTCATGGCGTTACCTCTCCATCTAGAGAAGCAGATAAATCTCCAGGCGAGTGTCCCAAATCGACATCCGCGATGCGCAACGACCAATCCCCACTGTCTTCATTCTGAAATTCTCTATTTGGTCGAAAGATACAAGACTGAAAGTATGGGCATATTTCTCTTTTGAACGGATAAGTTCCGCAAGCAGAAGGAAATGGAGACATGTCCATCACGAATGTCCTCTGAATGGGAAGTAATTTCCCGCATTTCAATGGGAAACAGTGCCCAAGAGTGGTCGGAATGTCTAAATGATTAAGGAAGCAAGGACCAAGGATTAGCCGATCCGGATACACTTTCAGCCGGCTCAAAAAATCGAAACAGCAATTATTAGAACACTGGTCTCGCTTTAGGTCATCAAAGTTGGCTATAAGTTCTGCGGAAGGAGCTTTGGAAGGAATTTCTAAAGAACTTGGGGCCATCCAATCGGGAAATCTAAAGAAGTAATATGAAGGTTTAGGGTTTAGGAACACGAGGAAGAAGAAGCAAAAGGTTTGATTTTTATTCCTCTTGAAGTCGAAACCCAAGAGACAGTGAACCAAGAAAACTACGATTTCAAAGACTTGATAATCGCGAGAAATCAATGATGTGGTAAGGCATTACAGGACTAGAGCATGATCGTCAAAGGACGAAAACAAAGCGTTCGAATCATTTCGATATGCAAGGCTTGTCGCGACCTTCAAAAAATAACGAGTTAATTTTCGGGCTAATGGATTATCAGGTTAATTAATTAACTAACCTAACTCGGACTCTCCCAAGTCCATACCAAATCGCAACTTAAGGTTCAAAATAATTAACATGCAACGTGTTTTGAATTTGGAGTCGCCACTAATCATTTTCGGTAGGTTGATTAGAAACCTAAATAAAGTAGCGGGAGAAAACTATCTTATTTCCGCGAACCGGAGATTTTGAATTCGGGGATTTGGTTACGTCGGATTTCTCTAACGCCCTTTCGGTACCATTTTCATGAAAAATATTTGATTTGGCAATTTTGATGGATTTTACTTGAAATTCAAAGATGCAATTTTTTGGTTTTTTATCTTCTTTTTTATGAGAATGTAAAACATTGAACTTTGTGCGATATACACCATGGATGATTTAGAAAGAAAGAAAACGCAGCCAAGCACGAGTATTTACAGAAATAAATTAACATGTAATAATGCTAAAATTTGGAACACGTGGCATGTCTAAAATAAACAAAAATTTGTTCAAACCAAACGATTACATTTTTGTAGATCGAGATGGAAAGGATTACCTTCTATTACACAAAATCTTACTCACATACACGTTATAGTTCCCTTCAAGATCTCGGAGCTGGAAGAACGCGGCTGTCGTCGAAAATGGCAAGCAATGGCGTTGTTGGGTTGCGAGGGGCGAAATATGTGTCGGGACTCGTCGAAGATGATGCTCGACTAAAACTCTTTTCTTCACTCTCGAATTTTCTCTTCTGATTTTTCTCAAGAACTCTCTTTTTCCTCTCTGAAAATTCCTCTCAAGAGCTCTCTCAAAACTCTCTCAATTCTCTTCCACTCCCCCCTTAAGAGCTCTCTACCTTCTCTATCACCAAAATTCTCCTCCTCAATTCTCAAGAACTCTCCCTCTTTTATAGCCAAATTTCTCCACCCTTTATTCTTCATCTTCATTTCTTCACCTTCCATTTTCATCTTCCCTTCTTCATCTTCATTTCTTCACCTTCCATTTTTATCTTCCCTTCTTCATCTTCATTTCTTCACCTTCCATTTTCATCTTCCCTTCATCACCTTCCCTTCATCACCTTCCCTTCTTCATCTTCCCTTCTTCATCTTCTTTTGGTATTTGCAATACAGTCCCTGAAGTTCCAAGTATTTGCAATGCAGTCCCTGAAATTTTAAGTATTTGCAATACAGTCCCTGAAGTTTCAAATCTTCTCGGTGTATTTTTCCATCCCGTGCCTGGTCTAGACGCATGCTAAATTAAGTGTTCCGCTTGCCCAATTATATGCCAATGCAATGTACGCTAAAAATAAATATGTGAGATGATTTTTATTTAGAACTAAAATTAGCTCTAATTTTTATGCAAAAAATAGATTAGTCAAAATTTAGGCGTCAACAGCTGCCCCTCTTTGAGTGGAGGCTCGTAGAGGTTCCGCTCAAAGACAAAATTGAATCCTAAATTTTGACAGTGCAAATTATGGATGAACTTTTTGGCGGGAGTTTTAATCCCATTTTTTATGTAATGAAGTGATGCATGATATGCAAGACTATAAATAACATGTGTCATAATTTCCCTTTTTCATGTTAGAGAGACCTGCACATGGATCGCATACAAGAATACTTGTTTTACCAAATTTCTCGTAAGCTAATGGTTCTCTTAATTTCCAAGCTTCTTTTTGCGGATGTAAGGATTTTAAGGTATTTGACCTATCTATTATCGGAGACTTCTCCCTAATGCAAGACAGCGCAAGATATGTGTGTCGTTTGAGATCACAAGAGCTACGTCGTTGTGAGTCGAAAGAAGTGAAATCAAGTTCACAAGAGCTACGTCGTTGTGAGTTGATTAAATGTTGAAATCGCCAGTGCATATGTCTTCACGATTCGACAAAAGGGAACCAAAATCATAAGAGCTACGTCGTTATGATTTGGTTTGGATCAAAATCATGGGTGCTTATGTCTTCATGATTTGATAAATGAGCCGAAAATCATAAGAGCTATGTCATTATGAGCCGACTAAAGGTCAAAATCACCAGTGCATACGTCTTCGTGATCTCAAACCGAAATCATAAGAGCTACGTCGTTATGATTTGATGAGATGTCAAGATCGCCAGTGCATATGTCTTCACGTCCCGAGATTGAAACCATAAGAGCTACGTCGTTATGATTTGATAAGATGTCAAGATCGCCGGTGCATATATCTTCACGTCCCGAGATTGAAACCATAAGAGCTACGTCGTTATGATTTGATAAGATGTCAAGATCGCCAGTGCATATGTCTTCACGTCCTGAGAAAAGAGGCATATTGCCCGAATTGAACAATATTTGATAGGAGCACCATCGAATGGAATCGATAAGTACAAAAGGGGCATATTGCCTGAATTGAATCATAACAACTATCATCAGAAGAGTTGTTAATTTGAAAAGGGGTTCAGAAAACTTACCCGGGTTCTCCAAACGATTAATCAAGGAACGAAACAGATTGCTCGTATCGTACCTAGTAGGCTTTTGCCAGCAAAACTTGCTCATTCAATAATCCTTGGATGAATTTCGAGACCTTGGGAGGGAACTCGAACATCGGGAATGTATTACCTATCATAGAATGTCGGAGGTAACACACACAAACATATTCAACAATGAGTATAATGCAATCACTCATACTATGGTTCATGCATAACCATTCTGTCAAGTTTGCATTACCAATTTTGTCCAAGGAGGTTCTCACATTACGAATACCTTGAATGTGAGCTGAATGGGGGACTTCGGTCCAGAAAGGGCTTTCTCTCACTCTCGAGAAAAGCTATTTATCATGTCTGCAGGATTCAAGAGAAATCACTCAATCTTTCCATCATCACATTCGATAAGGATCCAAGTAATCTCGCAATTGATACGACCGAGCCGATCCGGAGGTCTTGATTAGGACCGTAATGAGAGCTAGGTCAAAGGTTTACAAAGGGGACTCTAGTTGAGTCAAGGTCTTTGAAATGAATTTCTTCATCATCCGGTCCAGATTTAGAAGTCAAGAGCCCCGCAAAAATGAGAAAGAAATAATCTTGCTCGAACTTCTTCGAGTGATGCTTAAAATCATTTAACTCTACGTTAACTCAAGTGCCTTAATCGGAAGAGACTTTGGAGGGTTATAACGTAGGCTAAGATTGGGGACCGAGGAACGAAAAGGCTCGTTTTGGCTCAGAAATTAAATGAGAAGGGGCTTAACGTTGGTGATCATCGCCGACTAGTCACCGATCTTGGTCTTCCGGAAATGTCTTCGGAAAGAATACCATCATTGAATGAGGGATGGTAGTTTTCTACTGAAAATTGCACTTTGCAAACCGATTTCTTGGGGAGTCTTCTTCACAACAAGTGTCTGTCAAGGATTTGCAAGAGACACAATGCAAACATGTACATGGAATTTACAACTTAACATGCAAAAATGTACATTCAAAATTCAGAAGTACTTTACAAATGAATGTGCATTGGCCTTACTTTTGGTAGGCACTTTGCTTTTCCTATGCTTGAAATTTTCATATGAGATCGGCCTTTGCTTTTCTTACTCCCGACTCTCATTTTTCTTTTTTTCTTCTTTTTTTTTCGAGAAGAGATTTCTTTTCCTTTTTCTTTGAGAGTTCTTCGACATCTCTTTATTTTTCTTTTTTTTTTTTTTTTTCGAGAGCGGGCCCTTCTCCTTTAAGCTGAGTTTGCCTCTCCTTTTTTTACAATCCCATGATTTTGAACCAGGAATTACAACAAACATAAACATTTACAAAGAAAAATTATGTAAACATAAAAAAATCTAGCATACAAGAAATGAGTCCATTCGAAAATTCTCTGTTGACCCGACCATCTCCAATTCTAATCCTTGGGAAAATGCTATCTTCGTCTTTGGAATGAGCAAATGATCACCAACGGGGGTTTAAGAAATGAATTTGCAGGTCCAAGTGGGCTATGCAAAGAATGAAGTGTATAGGATAGATAAATGAATGCTCTTCATCATCCTAAGGCACTTGAATTAAAATTCGAGTATAAATGCAAAGAAACACCCGAAGATTAATGTTAGTCCGAGCAAGAAAATTTCTAACCATTTACCTCGTGTTGCTGCTGGAATTAACTCGTCTGGACCCCGATGTGGGGTGGTTCTTGATAGGGGTAAAGAAATGAAATCACCGCTCAAAAGGGGTAATCAATGGATCACCCGTAGTGTTTGGGATAAAGAACTGAATGCCTCTGTCATTTCGGCTATCGTACCTTTTGCGAGAAAACCTTTTACCTTGTGAAATGCGGAACTTAGCCACCGTTCAACTCTCATGAAAAAAATGGGACGTGTTTGGGAAAGGATTGCCTTTTCATCATCTTTCGTGTACTTATGTAGTTTTTATTAAAGTTGGAAATAAAAAAAAAGACTATGAAATTCCATCATCTCGCCTTGCCCCACTCCATACATTCGATGTATCTTATGTAGTTCATGTTCCTTATTCAAAGTTGGTAAATTAAACATGAGGAACAGTCATGCACAAACTATGCAATGTATGAGTGTTTTTGAGCATATAAAATGCAGCAACTTTTTATCTTGGTGGACAGAATTCGCAAGCACATAAGAAACTTCTTAGGGGCGTGGATTGGGAGTTACCCCTGCTCATGCAAATGAGTTGCAAAACTTCATTATCTGGTTCGAGACATGAGATTGTCAAAGGCTCCATAATTTCTTATTTCATTAATTTTTCAGGGAGAATGGATACTTCCCTATCCGGAAAGGCGGTGACCCTCGTAAAAATCAAAAGGGAAAGCATCAATGTACGTTCTCATGTTCTAAACGAGTTGAAACGATACCGCTTTACCCTTGTACGAATTTCTTGTGAACTTTGAATTGAAAGGATCAATTCATCTTGATCGGATTGTATGTCCGGGATGTTATTTCTCCGGTTTTGTAACCATCTGGGCTGAGCTTCAATTGGCATTGAACTGCGAAGCAAAAAAATTTGGAGTCGACGTAAACCTCAATCTGAGACCGAACGGCATCATCCGGGAATTCTCCATGCCTTGTTTTTGCTATCATGTCATCAACGTAAACCTCAATCTCATTATGCATCATGTCGTGGAAAAGGGCAACCATGGCTCGTTGGTAAGTAGCTCCAGCATTTCTGAGACCGAAGGCATCACCCGGTAATGAAACATTCCCCATGGTGTGGTGAAAGTGGTTTTCAACTTGTCATTGACATTCATCGGGATCTGATTGTACTCGGAGAAACCATCCATGAATGAAAACAATTCAAACCCCGCATGATCGTCAACGAGCATGTCAATATGTGGGAGGGGAAAATCATCTTTAGGACTGGCCTTATTCAAATCTCAGTAATCGACACGGACTCGAATACGTCCATCCTTCTTCATGATCGGGACTATATTGGCAACCCAATCGGAATATTCTGTAGTCTCAAGGAATCTGACGTCATGCGGCTTCATGACTTCCTCTTTGATCTTCCGGACCAATTCTGGTCCGGCCCTCCTTGACTTTTGCACTGCTGGCTTAGCCGAAGGATCGATCGGCAAACAATATTCGACAATAGAACGGTCAAGACCGGGCATATCCGCATAGGACCAGGCGAAAATGTCCTGGTAATCCTTCGGGAGCTTAATCAAGCGCTTAGTCATCTCTTTGGACAGGTTTGCCCCGATCTTAACTTCTTTAGGGTTTTTCGCATCGCCTAGGTTGACCGAGATAGTTTGTTCACCTGTCAAGGGCTTGATCTCCTCATGTCGTTCGAAATCCCGACGAATTTCCTCATAACTGGATTTGGACTCATCTAGGTCGTATACTTCTAAATCCACTAGGTTTCCCTCCTCATGTTTCCCCCTAAAACATAAAGTAACAAAATCAAAAAAACAAACAAGGTTTAATTGCGGTGTGATTTTTTTTTTTTTTTTGGAACTTTATTTATTTATTTTTTGTTTTTTTTTTTTCAAAACCGTGGGACATGAATTCTTGAAGAAGCCCAACCCTCGGTTCTTACCATGATGACAAACTTGTTGGTCGTTGGTTATCGTCATCGGGTTGGTTTGGGATACTTCAACAAGATTCGAAAAATGGTGCAATTTTATTGATATGAAATTACATCTTCTAGGAAAGAAAATCCAAGAGTGCAAGACATAATAGAAATTCAAATGCAATCCAAAATCTAAAGGAAACAGAAAATGTCCCACGTAGGGGATTGCATAAACATAATGATGTTACTCTGAATCTAAACCCTCCAGTGGATCATCACATATGGCATTAATGAATGATTTGGAAAGTTTAGGCGCCGGGTAAGGTTCCTCCTTATGCGCTCCGTCTTCGGATATAGCAGCAATGGTTACATCATCAAAACAACCGGCGATATCGAAGACTCCTTCATCCTTACTAGCACCAACCTGTCTGATTCCCAGCCCGAATACAGCATTAATTTTACCGGAATGATCCGGCAAAGGATTATTCTGGACATTTGGTTGTTTGTTGTCTTGGAACGAGAATGCCTTAGAATCGAGAAGATCTTGAATCCGATGCTTCGATGCGAAACAGCCGTCGGTGTCATGTCCGAGCTCCCCGCAATGGTAATCACATTTCTTTGATGGATCATATCTCGGCGAGCTCGTGTCACCGGGTCGTAGAGGCTCGGAAGTCGATAAACCTCTCTTACGCAGAACCGCAAGTACCTGCGACGAGGTTCCCGGTAGAGGGGTAAACCGCCGAGGAGACCGTTGATTCCCTCTTTGTCGTTGCATGCCGAAATTAGCATGCTGCTGATTAGGAATCTGTACGGCTGGCGTCCGGGTCGTGGGTTTTTGGCTATAGGTCATGTTGACCTGTGGGGCCGGCTCCTTGTCTTTCCTTACCACAAACCTCTTAGTTGTCATGGCGACATCACCGTACCATCCTTTCTTCATGCCGTTCTCGATTTCTTCAGCCATTGCGATGAGATGGCTGAATGACGTGGCGACAGATCCCAAAATTCGAGTTCTCATAACCGGCGGCGGGGTGGAAACAAACAATTTCATGAGTTCCCTTTCGGGAGGGACTGGTTTCAGCCGAGATGCCACGTTCCTCCACCTGGTGGCATATTGCTTGATTGTTTCTTCCTTTTTCATCTCAAGCTGCTCAAGGTCCTCTCTGGTGGTGAGCACGTCCAAGTTAAAGCTGAAATGTTTGATGAAAGCATTAGCTGCCTTCTCCCAATCATCCATCCGGTAGATCTCGTAGTCCGTATACCATCTCATGGTAGCTTCTTTTAAACTAGCCTGGAAGGTCTGAACCATTAAGGGGCCGTTGGTCGCATGCTTATTCATTCTTGCCTGGTACATCTGGACGTGCTGAATCTGGGTTGGAAGTTCCATCATACTTCTCAAAGTCGGGCATCTTGAACTTCTCCGGCACCGTGACCTTTGAAAAGACAGACGTGTCAATCTGGGGTATGTTGTAAGTCCCCTCAACCTCTCGGATCCTCTGTTCCATTTGGGCCAACAGTTTGGCCGTATCACCATTCAACCCGGGGGCCACAGGGCTGGCTTGGGGGATTGGGACTACGGGCGGCGTGCCCGAGCTCACACCCGTGAAGATCACATCTTCTAGCGGCATTGTCTGATAGGGAGCAGTTTCCGGGGCTTTACCGGAGTTGTCAATAGGAGGAATTAGAGCGGGAATGGTTAGCGGCGGGCTGGCGGTGGATGATTGAAGTTTGGCAGCGAAGGCGGCCATCATTTCTTCCATCTTTCGGGACATCATCCCTTCGAAGCGCTCGGTCAAGGAATTAAGTTTCTCGTCCGGGGCAGCACCGATAGTGGAGTTAATGTCGGCCATCCTCTTTGCGATCGATCGAGTAATATGTGGAGGATCCGTGATAAATTACATGTACACAGTAACAAACCCAAAATTAGTACAGGGAGCAAGAACAGCGAGCCGGCCCATGGCATCCCTCTAGACTCAAACGAACAAAGTGATTATAACCAAAGGATTGAAACATGTAATTTTCAGTTTGTCCGCTTTTACGAAAAAATTCGTATTAATTTGCACGTTGATCAAAACATGTCCAAATTTTACGAGCTTGTAGTTGAGAAGATGATGAACAACTTTTATGTTGGCCAATCGGACTAGAAATGCACGGATCAAAGCAGTTTAATTTGTTTTTCCAGAAAATCGCATTCAGAAAACTGTTATAACCGCAGGTAGTTGAAAAAACGAAAGGCCATCTTAAATCATGAATTTAATTCTGAAATTTTGTAGGATATTAGTTGAAACATAGGTCTACAACTTTCGTGTTTGGCACTTACTCAAAGCTCGATCGTAGAATTTAGTAAAAATCGCACAACAAGAACAAGCCAAATCAGAATTGAGGACAACTGATGAAATTGTAAAAGCTACGGAAGCAAAGTGCGAAATTGGAAATAAGACAACGATACTCCTAAACCACGGACCAGCTCAAAATAAAAATGAGATAATAGGGTAAAAGAGACAAGAAATTACCGTTCATAGGAAGAAAATGTCAATCACAAAGACATGCGCATGAATTGTGAGTTTAAATCTTATTCTATCTATCCAAAAGGCTTTTGCAAAGTGAAATGATGAACGAAATGACATGTCGCAGCCTCGCGCGCAATCATCATGACTAGTCGCAGCCTCGCGTACAATAGTCATGACTAGTCGGGTTCAATCACTTCGGCTTGGTTCGGTCGACAAGGGCAATTCTCATGCATCGTAGCCTCACGTGCATAAGAACAACCCTTGAGCCATTTTTTTGAAAAAATTTTCGGGATCCAAATGGGATAACCTTTAGCGAAGCCTTACCGCCAAGGTTAAAGGACCATCTAAATACCATCTTAAAACTATTAGTGTGACCCAGGTCCGGTCACGGGTTGTGTGCAGTGTAGTGCAAAGACGATAAATCATGCACAACAATTAAAAGCAAACACCGCTTCAATGATTCAAAAGTTAAATCACAATTCCAATTCACCAAGCCTGCAAAACAAAGGGTTAGCCAATCACTCCTCCCCTTATAACTCCCAATCTGCAAAAACATTTAACACCTAAGAATGAGAATTCAACCAAAGTTTGCCAAATCAAGTGATTCCTTTTTCATGAAATTATCTCGGCCTAAGTCCTCTTTGGGTCCCAGGTGGAGTCGCCAAGTCTGTCGCGACCTTCAAAAAAATAACGAGTTAATTTTCGGGCTAATGGATTATCGAGTTAATTAATTAACTAACCTAACTCGGACTCTCCCAAGTCCATACCAAATCGCAACTTAAGGTTCAAAATAATTAACATGCAACGTGTTTTGAATTTGGAGTCGCCACTAATCATTTTCGGTAGGTTGATTAGAAACCTAAATAAAGTAGCGGGAGAAAACTATCTTATTTCCGCGAACCGGAGATTTTGAATTCGGGGATTTGGTTACGTCGATTTCTCTAACGCCCTTTCGGTACCATTTTCATGAAAAATATTTGATTTGGCAATTTTGATGGATTTTACTTGAAATTCAAAGATGCAATTTTTGGTTTTTTATCTTCTTTTTTATGAGAATGTAAAACATTGAACTTTGTGCGATATACACCATGGATGATTTAGAAAGAAAGAAAACGCAGCCAAGCACGAGTATTTACGAAATAAATTAACATGTAATAATGCTAAAATTTGGAACACGTGGCATGTCTAAAATAAACAAAAATTTGTTCAAACCAAACGATTACATTTTTGTAGATCGAGATGGAAAGGATTACCTTCTATTACACAAAATCTTACTCACATACACGTTATAGTTCCCTTCAAGATCTCGGAGTGGAAGAACGCGGCTGTCGTCGAAAATGGCAAGCAATGGCGTTGTTGGGTTGCGAGGGGCGAAATATGTGTCGGGACTCGTCGAAGATGATGCTCGACTAAAACTCTTTTCTTCACTCTCGAATTTTCTCTTCGATTTTTCTCAAGAACTCTCTTTTTCCTCTCTCGAAAATTCCTCTCAAGAGCTCTCTCAAAACTCTCTCAATTCTCTTCCACTCCCCCTTAAGAGCTCTCTACCTTCTCTATCACCAAAATTCTCCTCCTCAATTCTCAAGAACTCTCCCTCTTTTATAGCCAAATTTCTCCACCCTTCATTCTTCATCTTCATTTCTTCACCTTCCATTTTCATCTTCCCTTCTTCATCTTCATTTCTTTACCTTCCATTTTCATCTTCCCTTCTTCATCTTCTTTCTTCCTTCATTTTCATCTTCCTTCATCACCTTCTCATCCTTCCCTTCTTCACTTCCCTTCTTCATCTTCCCTTCTTCATCTTCTTTTGGTATTTGCAATACGATCCCGAAGTTCCAAGTATTTGCAATGCAATCCCCGAAATTTTAAGTATTTGCAATACGATCCCCGAAGTTTCAAATCTTCTCGGTGTATTTTTCCATCCCGTGCCTGGTCTAGACGCATGCTAAATTAAGTGTTACTCTTGCCCAATTATATGCCAATGCAATGTACGCTAAAAATAAATATGTGAGATGATTTTTATTTAGAACTAAAATTAGCTCTAATTTTTATGCAAAAAATAGATTAGTCAAAATTTAGGCGTCAACAAGGCTTACACAAAAAGGAATCATGCGAAGCCAATGCGAAGCCAAGGTATGTGTAACGCCTTGAAAATTGGGCGATCAAAATAGTAAAATCTAGTCTATGGAACAACTAGAAAATTTTAATTTGATGCTCAAGATTGGATATTAAGAAATTAGAAATCGGAAATTGAAAATTTCCGAAATCGTTACTCAAATTGGAATAAATTTCGATTAAATGAGTGGGAATTACCTAGGGTGGGAAATTACCAAAATACCCCCGGCCAAAGTGGGAAATTACCAAAATACCCCTAGGGTTTTATGAGCTAAGAGACAAGACCATTAAGTTAGTGGGACCCACCTTATCACCTCAGCCGTGGTCAAAAATTCCAGAATCTCTTCTCGGTGTATTTTTCCATCCCGTGCCTGGTCTAGACGCATGCTAAATTAAGTGTTCTGCTTGCCCAATTATATGCCAATGCAATGTACGCTAAAAATAAATATGTGAGATGATTTTTATTTAGAACTAAAATTAGCTCTAATTTTTATGCAAAAAATAGATTAGTCAAAATTTAGGCGTCAACAAGGCTTACACAAAAAGGAATCATGCGAAGCCAAGGTATGTGTAACGCCTTGAAAATTGGGCGATCAAAATAGTAAAATCTAGTCTATGGAACAACTAGAAAATTTTAATTTGATGCTCAAGATTGGATATTAAGAAATTAGAAATCGGAAATTGAAAATTTCCGAAATCGTTACTCAAATTGGAATAAATTTCGATTAAATGAGTGGGAATTACCTAGGGTGGGAAATTACCAAAATACCCCCGGCCAAAGTGGGAAATTACCAAAATACCCCTAAGGTTTTATGAGCTAAGAGACAAGACCATTAAGTTAGTGGGACCCACCTTATCACCTCAGCCGTGGTCAAAAATTCCAGAATCTCTCTCTCTCTCTCTCTCTCGCACACGTTACCACCCCCCCGCCCCCAATTGAACCGACCTTGGCCCAACCTCTTTTCTTCCTCTTCTTTCTTCATTTTCTGGCGAGAAACTCTACTGCCCCAAGCTATCACAACAAACTACGACACATACGGAACCCCCTCGACACCGCCGGACCACAGCCGCACCGTCGGAGTCGCCGGAAAGCCGGCTGCAAGGAGCCTTCTCGAGCTGCTCTGTTTCCGCCGGGATTGTGGTTGCAGAGCTGGTGCAGTTGCTCTAAGCTGCCGCCACCCCCACGACCACCACCTCGACCTCCAGCCACCTCCTCTGACCTCCTGTGACGCCGTTCCCCCGCTTGCAACTGCCGCGAAGTCGCCGGAAAGGCTGGAACAGCCCCGAACCCCAGCTTGCTTTGTTTTGGATCTCTGTGATACAGGTTCTGTGTCCAGCTTCCAACTGCCGCCACGCCGCCTTCCTCCGCCCACCTCTGGCCACCATACACTCTCCAATACCCCCTCAGACCTTGGCCACCAACGCCGCGAAGCCCCGTCGCCGCCGGAGCCCCGGAACAGCCCCCGACCACCTCCCCTGTTTCTGTTTCCCTGCACCTGTGAAGTTGCCCTGCACCGGTTCTACCTGCTGCCAACGAAAGCTCCGGCCACCGTGAGCCACCACCGACCACTACCACCTTCCTTCGGCCACCCCACACAGCCACCGTCAACCTCGGAGCCGACCACCACGCATAGAGCCCAGAACAGCCCCTTCCTCAGCCGTGTATGCTCTGTCTCCTGAGGGTGCCCTGTTTTGCTGGATTGGGCCGAATCTATTGGGCCCGATTCTGTGGGCCCACGAGCTGGGCTGAGGCCCAATTAATTTGGGCACAAATTTGGGCCTTATATTAGGCCCGCAGACACATTAAATCAGAAGCTGGGCCCGTAGTTTGAGGATTTTAGTTCGCGGTCCATTCAAGCTCCAAAGTTCGTGCCGAGGATTTTTCCAAGGATCGTCGTGGCCTGATCCCGTTTAATTAACGTTGAGTCGACCTCTAATCTTTGGTTAGGTCATTAATTACATTCGGATTAGTCTATTTAGATTATTAGGTGTTTAGGTAGCTCGATTATGGCCGGTTTAGGTTAGAGACTTGATTTAAGTTTAATGGCCCTAATTGGTTAAGCTAGTCTAATTAGCTAGGATTCTATGGCTAATTGGATGAGATTGATTGATTGAATGTTCATTATTACTTAATCGAGAGCGAGCGATAGACTAGAGACGAGCGTACGATCGATTGACTAATCGAACCAGTTAATATTAAGTTGTCTCTTGAATTGAGCTTAAATGTGCATAATTCGATCAAATATTCATGATTGAATTGATTGACTTGCTTGGATCGATCGTTTATATTGATTGTCTGATTGAATACTTTGATTGACTATCGATGAATTGGATGTTCGATTTGAGGGTAAAATTGCCCCGTGATGCATGCAGAGATCAATGCATAATTTCGTGCATTCGTATGACTATATTTTGGCATCAATTGCACGTATTGACAAGAAAACGGCCTTGGGTCGAGTCTTTGTGTACGATCGTGCGAGCATCCGCCTATACGTAAATTTGATAAATTGGCTTGATCGATGGGCATGCTTGTGTGATCATATGATGGTTTTTCGTCAACCCGGGGGTACCAGGGGACGATATCTAACATACTTAATGTATCCGTCCTGGGGGTACCAAGGGGATCATCATCATTGGCCCGGGGGTATCAAAGAACGATATTCAGTATATTTATTATATATGTCCCGGGGGTACCAGGGGGATTATGATCATCGGGCCGGGGGTACTAGGGGATGATATCAGATATGACCGTCCCGGGGGTACTAGGGGGACTATCGGTTGCCATGGCCGAAAGAAATAGAATGATGCCTTGTCTTGCCAAAGAGAGCATTGGTTAACTAGAGCATTGGCACTCACCGACTAGTGTGCCTAATTAAATAGCCCTAGTTATGTCGATCGAACCGTGTGATATTCTAATAGTGAATTGATTTGGGGTGACCGACGTATCAAGTTGTCCTTGTATGTTATGTGGTTCTTGACGGATAAATTACATGTGATTGATTAATAGGATGTTCCGGACGAATCAACGCCCTAGCCGGGCTTAGGCATTGACTCACTGGGATTTATTTCTCACCCTATTGTGGTTAACCTTTTTCGTGTCCGAAATGATGGAATTTAGGGTTCCGTTGGAATTGTTGCTGAGGGCTATGTTGACATAGTCATCTACCTGGAGTAGATGTGAGTTGACCCTACCCACTTCGAAGTATGAAACTAAATGGTGTATTGTCTTGATTGAATAAGACAAGTTTGTAAATAAAATGATGTTTTTGTCCGGGAATATTATACGTTTCCGCATGCGTAGTTAATATCATGGGTTGATAGCGTGTCCGGGGCGCTATCCTTTTAACCCGAGGGACGAGATGACAGGGATGCCGCGCGTTCGAGGATCGGGATGTGACAGTATGTTTTAAAAGAATTATAATCGTTTCAATTCTTTTAAAAGGGGGTATGTTGTCATTCAAAATAATCTGCTCGCCGAGACATGGGCCTTGCACATGACAAATCAGCACACGTGGTAAAAACCCGAGAAATCGATACATGTGCTACACAAGTGAGGATTAAGTACATGAACAAGTATGAAGAAACCATCTGCAGAGCATGTGAAGACTCCTGTAAGTGTCGCTCAGCAGGCTATCGATACCAGCAAAGAACGATACTGCTGTCCAAGTGGCAAAGATAACACCGTGGGTCCAAAGTAGCGGAGCAAATCAAGGATGGATAAAGCAAGCTATAAACGGGGAAGCCAATGAAAATAATCCCGCCAAAGATCTAAGAATGTTTCAAGGAGATTCAAAAAAGACGAAAATTTTCCCCTTGAATTGTTTGGCGGGAGAGCAGTTTTCAGGAGGTAAAGATGGAAAAGCTCCCTGAGAATATGGCCTAGGAGTTCGGAAGACATGAGAACAAGCTGCACGAACGAAAGAGAATAAGTTGATACAACTATCAACAGTCACCGAAATTTTTTACTCAAAATCTTGGGAAGTGGAGAATGTGGGCACTACTGGTCCGAGTAAGAGGGCTAAGCTGAAGCAAAGGTACTTAGAGTTATTTAAAGTTAAATACCTGCTTGAAGAATTGGTCAAAAAGAACGTGAGGGAGGACAGACGTGGCAGCTATCGGCACTCTAAAAGTCACAATTGCTGAAGGACAATTACCTCCTCAGACATTGTAAATACCACCAAGCATGCACACAAGAGTCTCGAATAAATCAACAAATTTATATTTTCTTTATTTATTGCACTACACTTTATTTTCCTTAGCTTTAGTTTTCAAATTCTCATTGTTGAGTTAAACGTCGGCTTTTTTATCCCAGATACGGCGCGATCGAGTCAAACTCTTGTGTATTATCAAAACGTATTCAACACTTTATCATCGAGTCAAACTCTGGCACCATTTTGGGTACATTAATTCGTTATTTCTTGAAAGAAATTGTGATCACTAAGCCAATCCATCAAGCCACACTCTGGTTTCCTCGTATATGTCATTTCCTTTTGTCAGAGCATTTATGGATTTTAGAGGAAGTCCATTGCTCGCAGTGATCAAATTACGGAACTGTTTATTCTTGGAAATTTGTATACCTTAATTCAAATCATCCTACTGCTTATCGGTTAAAGTTTGTCCTGCATTAACCACCATCAGGTAACTAGATGGAGTCAGATTTTGGTCATAATGAAGAGCGTGTCTCGAGTGGGCATGATTTGCTATTGAGCTGGAGATACTGTCATAAATGCTTTCCTGCAAACGCAACCAACACTCGAGATTGGCATCTGAACTTATTACTACTATCTCAATTCCCAGAGAAGGCTTTCAAATATCCATGGTTCGATTTGACTTGCCTTCAATAAATGAAGTTAACTTCCATACAAGAGTATCTCCATATCTCGTCAGATTTTTTAGCCTTTTAATAAATTTTACGTCTAATAGTTAACTACCTGTAGTAAATGTAATACTTAAGTAGAGGCTACAACTTGTTTATAGGGGACACTTCTGCTTATGGCCAAATAATCTCTTTTCGAAGTGGTTACCATTTCATACGTGACTTTAACAACATTACATATATCAAACCGCCTGGCACTACTTCCTTCAATAGCAATGGTGCACTCATTGCTAGACACTTGACAGAGATATAAAAAAGGACAGCATAACATTGTAAATTCACTATCATTTACACTGATCTGAAAGTCCAGGGCCGCCATAATAGAAATTGACTCCTGCTTTACTGTACGGATCCCGATTGAGCACTATATCATAGCATTCAGGTCTTGATGCAGAAGTCGCCAAATTCGAAGTGTTTGGGTTTTTCAGGATGAGATTGTTGTCGACGATTTTAAGATTGCGGAAATAGGCCGCCTTTCCATAACCTTCATGAGGGAAATGGCCACTCCCCATTTGGGTTGCCGTATGAAGACCGCCGGGTCTTGTGTTAAATATCTCTCCGCCCCAGTCAACTCGCTCGGCAGGGTGTTTTAGAGAAGTGAAGATTTCGCTGGGCCAGTATCCAACTTCCTTGTTCGAAATGTACAGCCACCACCTTCCAGTCAAGTCATCCTGAAATACATTTGTTAAAAGAAAGAAGGCTCCAAAATATGCCGTGTATCTTTGCTTAAAAGATTGTTCTATTACCCTCATAATGTCTATATCTAGGTGATATTGCTTTCCACCATAAGTGGAAACTGGTACAGCCTTAGCGCCTACACAAATCTCATGACTTGTTTGTACGAAGCCAGGGCAATTGAGATTGTGGCAGCCAGTCTTCTTATAGCCATCCCTCTGAAGTCCATCCAAGAAAAGCATGTCAATGTTTGATATGTTTGCTGAAAGTTTGGTGAATTGTATGCAGTCAAAAGCGTTAAGAACTCACCGTCCAATAAACGAAAAGCCTTGGCACATCTGTCGGATAAGTAACGGAACCGACCTATAATAAAACCACAAACCACTTATCTTCTATATCTACAAACAGTAGAATGCCAGTCATGTCAAAATCTTCAAATCCAATCATTCTAATTTCTTACCATCAATCCGGCCTCTACAGTGTTCACACCCTCTGACGAGTCTGATGCGAGCCAAATTTGAGATATACTGGCTTCTGGAGCCACCATTATTCTAGGATTCCACACATTAATTTTTGCATGAGCTCCCTTAAACTTGCCAAACATCAAACGTGTGACAGCATACTGACGAACATACAACAAACTCATGAGGAAGTGAACCTTATGGGTCAATACATAAACAAAGATGCAACTCAAAATCAACGCCACAGTAAGTCATATTGTGGTGTATTTGCACATACTTCATGAATGCTAACTGCGCTCTTGCTCTGATTGAGCCGCTTCACGTCTAGAGCCATGTTATGCTTTTGTAGTCTTGTGATGGGGATCGTTCCTTCAGGGCATTCACCATATTTCCACCAAGCTTGACTGAACGCACTTCCCACTAATCCCGCTTCATTCACTTTACCTTTTGAGCCTGTTTTCATCTATTAGTAGACGTGCCAGCTTCAGTGATAGATAAATAAGTTTGGCAAACATATTTGAAGGTAACATAATCGTACCTCCCACATAGAACAACCGGAATTTCTTAGACATCCTGCAATATTGAAACAGCTTTATCTTATTTATCCTAGAACTTCTCTATGATGGCCGTATCATTAAGGTACTTATACCGTCATGGCTGCACTTATTCATTTCTAATGTTAACTACTCTTAATTACAAATTTTGCTTGGGAGGCACAGGACAGAATAGTGATGCAAGTTACAAGTCAAAAAATGAAAGGCAAAAACCTGTATGGTACGATTCTTGAGAAGAGTGATATGATTTTTGAGAAGCGGATGATCAAAAGCAGATTGCTTGAAGATGTCAACACAATCGATGACTTCACCAGTGTCATAACTCTGCAGCATGATCTCATACATTATCTTAGCCAAAAAACATATTTTTAAGAGAGAAGAAAAAAGTGAAATAGCCACAGGCAGAGTTTAGAAATGACCTCAATGGTCTTTACCGCTCCTTTAGGCTTATCGAAACCTGTATCTTTGTTTGATATTCTCGCTTGAGCATCCCCCTCGCTTATTGAACAAATAATATTTGTCATCAAAACCAACCAACCTAAAAGATGCATCCTTGCACTTACCATTGCTATGGTAGAACAGATCGGTGTATTTTTGAAAATGAGACCAAGTTCTTCCTTATATACACATAAATCATATGCCCTTGGTAGGCCCAAAAACTCAATCGTGGAAACCTGCGTTGGATCACGGTTTCCACAAAGAAGAAATGATTCTTCTTTTGGCAAGTATGATTGAACGTAGCCAAGGAAATTTCGAGGAACTTCTATTGAATGAAAACCTTGGACGCATGCTTGCTTAATGACCGGATTTGACCAATAAACTTCTCCATGGAAGTGAATGTAGAGATAGTAAAAAATCTTAAAATACTCTAACTGAAAATCTTTTATAACCAAAGATAAATACTAAATCTAAGAAATCTATTCTACTTCAAGTTTCAAATTCAAAAGTCAAGCAAACCAAAATCAAGTGATCTTCGGCAAAAATCTGATGGGCTCCTTGATTGACGTTGCGCAATTCTCATTCGAAGTTTATTGTCTGTGTTGGATGTTTTGAGAGACATATGTGTCATCATTGATTATTCGTGCATCTTTAATGAAGCATTACATTATGCATCCTAATGTTCCTCGCAAGAATCTTTAATAACTGTCTTTTGACTTCCACCCTAATTTATGGATGACTTGTGACCGCTCCTCATCCTTTAGCTACAAGTATCTCTTAGTTGATTGACCTTTTTTTTTTTTTGGTTGAAGATGTAAATGTTATAGAACATATGAAGTGCAACAGTTTAGGGGCATCGCCTAGCATTCCAATATTATGTTCTCGAGAGATAGATCGACTTGTGACCACTTGGGTAGAAGCATTCCAATATTATGCCGTCGAGTGAAATGGTACCTTAAAGTTTCGTCATCCACCTCATGAAAAAGATGGCGTCAATGTGACTGCCTTCTGGGACCATGCTAAAAGTCCACGAACTTCGGTGTACATAACTCTGTTCCTACCTCTGTACGGAGGCATCTCGAAGAGAGACTAAATAATTTTTTACAGGAGAGGTGCAACATCATTCAAGCAGGATAAAATGGTTCATGAAGTCCTGTACTTCTCTTCTGATCATCATCCACACAACTGCATCAGCACAATGATGGCTGAGGGGTGCATGAGCACCCGTTGGCCAAATTCTACACATCCCACATGTGGTCAACATCCAAGACCGGGACTTTGTTTTATCATTGGCTTCTGCTTGTTTTTAGCTACTTGAGTTAAAAGGAGTAACTCGGACCAAGAGTAGTCCGGACCGAACCAAACCAATTGACCTGGGCAGCTCGCAGGTTCTTTGGCCTAGTTCCACAAAATTGGAACGGATTAAATCCGGTCTGGCTCTTGATTTCAAGGTAGAACACTTCTACTTGGACCGGATCAACAATTTTTTATATTTTTTTAATTGTTTATAAATTTGTAAAATTTTAAAAAATAAACATAATCCTTAATTCCTTCACAAGACTCCAACCCTCACGCCTTAGTACTCGCGTCCCTCTATCGCTTGACGCCTCCCTCTCGCTCTGTTTTTGGCTGATTGAGGCAAACGTCCAATGCTCCTTTTTTTTTTTTTTTGTGCCGTTCTTTGTACACCATTTTTGCATCTCATCGTCTTCGAACTGATCACCATACTTGTTCATTAAAATGCCCGAATCAATGGATTGAGAAAATAGAATTGCCGAGTTGAGCATATGTTGATGGGATTGTTCCCTGCTGCTTGAGCTGAACTGGCATTGTTTTATGCTATGCGTATGATGCTTTAACGAACGCGTTGAGTCCAAAACTAGAGCATGTTGATTATTGCACGGAACTTTGTGAAAATGACTTAAATGGAAGGTCCTCGCAAGTAAGTGAGCATAGTCTTCTGCTTCAATGCGTAAAGGACTTCGGAGCAACTTGTAATTCTACGGACTGAATTGGGAGGCTGGTCCGCTCGACCCTTCAAATACTGTTGTCTTGTGGAACTTGAAAGGACTAACTTTGATATTTATTGGCATTTCAAAATAAAGTGCGAATTAAATGATAAGTTACTCAAACCGCCTTGCCAAGCCAGTGATCTGCTGCAAATCGCCCGCTGCACCTATAGTAACCTCAGGCTGCACAAAAATCACTTTAGACACCCAATCCGCAGCAATTCTTGCAAACAGTTGCTGCTTAGAGATCAAGGTTGGGTCATCCAAAGGAATGCCGTCGTCTATGGATTCTCCATCTCCAAAGAGGCTCCGCTCTCAATCTGAAGATGAATCCGCCGACAAGGTAATGAATTTTGCTGCATAAAGTTTCGTTTTTGAGCAAGAAACTAGTCGTAAGAAGATCCCCCCCTTTCTGTCTCTCTTCTCTAAGCGAATGATGTGTCTGAGCATCTCAGCTTATCTTGGGTAAAATTTCGCTTTTTGTTAGTTGATTTTCCTTGCTTCCTGTCTTCTGTCAATTTATTTCCTGATTTTTATGACCTTGTTTTTTTGTTTCCCCTTTTTTGGTGAAACTCTAGCAGGAAGATCGGATCAGCGATATGCCTGATGGTGTTATCGGCTTGATATTGTCTTTTCTATCATCTAGAGAAGCACGAGCAACTTGTCTTCTTTACAGAAGATGGAGACATTTGTCCGCTAGTCTAGTGACCAACCTTGATTTCAACTGACATAACTTGTTGGTCAAGATGATAGACAACCCCGAGTTAGCAGAAAAGGATACTATTTGCACAGACTAGCTTTAAGCTTTGACCTGAATATCTCTTATCAATCTCACATCGATCGGTGGATTCGGTTTGCACTGGCAAAACGAGTTAAAGCTCTCCGACTAGATTTCACGCCGGTGTCATGTAAGGATTTGAAGCGTGATTGTGACCCTAGTCACCTGCCATATCTATTAGGACGGGAGACACTCATGGATGTTGATGTGGGGCGTTCACAAGGGGCTTCACGTCTAAGTAGTTTTGGCTTGTGCCCTTCTAGCTCTTTGCAGGTTGGCTTTAGGTATCTCGAAGAGCTCACCTTGAATCGAGTCACTGTGGAGAGAGAATTCATTGAGCAATTGTTTGCCAACAGTCCGGTCCTAGAGCGATTGATTTTGGAATGTGTCAGTGCTTCGAATAGGTTTAGGTTTAGAGTTTCTGGCCGGTTACTGAAGTTGAAATACTTGGTCATAGATTATTGTCATGATTTTGAACGCATTGAGATTTACGACACGGATCTTGTGTCCTTCACTTTCTTGGGAGCGCAACCATTGTGTTTGGACAAGCTCCCCTGACTATCTGAGATATCTATTACAGGATTTTTGTTGAAGATTGTGCATATGAGCTTGCCTCAGCTTTCGAGTCTTTCTTCCCTGCAGATTCTCAAACTTGAGTTTTTTGATCCACCTAATGTAAGAGCATCGACTGATTTTTCATAAAGTTTCGTAAGTTAAATCCATTTTACAACATTTGTTGTCTTTGATTCTCTCTCTGTCTGATATGCAGGAAAACCTACTTATTCATCAACTACCTAAATTAGCAAGTGTTAAGCAATTGGAACTGAGAGTTGGAGCATCTGGAGATGCGAGTCTACTTCCGTTGACTCTCTTGATTAAGGCATGTCCTTGCTTGCGAAGTTTTGTGTTGAAGGTGCGTTCTCGGGCCTCATTCAAATACTTCATTTATTTAGGCATCAGATGGATGTAAACTAGGATCAAATATAGTAAATCAAGTCGCAGTTGAATCCCATCCGAGTATTTGCTAATGTGCGAGTTGTTCGGGTCATCGTGTAATTAGTATCTACTTGATGTGAGAATCCACACAGACACACTTTCATTCTCAAGTTCTTTCTTCCGCTAGCATTCTCCAATGCATCGATATCTTGTGTTGATTAATAATACAAGGCATTCTTCTTTCACCATAGTTGACGAGCACATGGGAGATGCTATGCGGGCAAAGAGAACTAAAAAGAGTTGTTAGACCTCCCCATCGGCATCTAAAGGAGGTTGAATTTTACAATTATTATGGTCAACCTTGTGATCACGAGCTAGTGAATTACCTTGTCGAGAATGCCATTGCTCTGGAGAAGTTAGTAGTGAATCCCTGTGATAAAGAATATTCCCCGGGCAGGATGAAAAGATTGAAGGAACCTAGAGAACGTGCTCTGCAACAGCTCAAAGGAAAGTTGCCTTCTAGAATTGAGCTGGTGATTAACTAACAAAACCAGAGCATCATTCACGCTGCATCCACATGGCTGCTACGGATGGCTTCAATTCTGCAACCTAATCATCTTCCCCTTTTTAAAGTTTTTTTTTTCCACTACGGAGATATGTTTGTTTATTAATTATTTGTTGCTCCTGGTCTTTTGCAGTCAGATTTATGAGTTATGTAATGGCTCTTTTGCATTTTCTTTTTAAACCCAATATGGACAGCGGCAAGGCCATGAATAATGGATATTTCAGGTTTTTGGTTTAACTTCCTCTTGTGTTTCCCTTCCTTGTTGGTGATCAAAGTGGTAGTTATGTCACATCAGAAACATCAACTACTAGCATTGTCACAGTGGTCACTTCGGTAATTGCGACTCCTTGAAGCGAGGACGGTCATCGCTGTGATTGCCTAGGTTAATCACCGCGATGGAGATTTTGCTGCTAAATGCAAATGCAAGACGGAACTCCTCAAAAGGAAGTAAACATGATTACAATTTCGAGGCAACTCGGATGAATGACGGAACCCCCAAAGGAAAGTAAATATCGGTACAATCTCAAGGCAACTCTGATGATTTCAAGCACAGATATGAAAATATTCTTAAAATTTAACAATGGTCGGATTAGATGTATCCCACCACATAGACATGGTCACGGGCCGGTTTGAGCCCGAAACAGGCCCGTGAAAGAACCGAAACCGGTCCATTGATTAGGACAGGCGGCTCCGAACTGGGACCGGCGGTTTCGAAACGGCACCGGCCCGTCCCCTCACGGGCCGGTTTTGGTTTTAAAAAATTAGGAACCGGCAAAAAAAAAAAAACAATTAGGAAAAGAGTCATTGCTCCCCCACTCCTCCCCCCTGGGCCCATCCCATCCCAGAACCGGATGTTTCGAATCGGAACCGAAACCGGAACCAGCGGTTTCGAACCGAAACCGGAACCGCTCCTTCAAGGGCCGGTTCCGGTTCCATAGTGTCCACGAACCGGAACCATCGGTTCATAAACCGAAATCGGCGGTTCACAGCTCGTGGCTATGCCTACCACCACATCTCACGAATTTGCAGTCCAATGACATATGAATGATGTGGTAATCGAATAAGAGCTAAGAATTCAATATCGTAGGTATCAACCTAACATTTGCAACGCGTCAGACTAATTAGACTGATTGGTAAAGATGAATGAGCGAAATTTGAGATCTTGTATGACAGCTAATTCGAGTTATTTGTTTGACATTGGAACACTCATGTTGAGCGATTTCTAACAAGTCCAATTCTATTAGGTAGAATGGCGAAATCATGGACCCGAACTTTTCGCCCATATGTACAATTGAAATCCGAAAATCACAAACTTCCCCGAAAAACGAGCGACCAATGCCGAAGGATAAAATATTACTGCCGGATTATTGTGGTGTCCTTTTTTACCAGATATAAATCGGTGGTGCTAATTTTATTTGCTGCAGATGTTACTGTTATCTCCATTGCCCTACTTTTTTTTTTGGGGGGGTTGGGTGGGTGTGGGGCGGAACCATTGCCCTACTTTAAAGGCCTACCTTTCAGCCCAAAATCTAAACCAGACTCAAACTTTGACTCCCCCAGTTTTTATCTTCTTTTGGTCTCACGTAATCTCTCTAATAGCCCAAGAGGGGTCAATCCCTGATTTTTCTATGCAATGAAAGCCAGAATTTAGATTTCGATGCTAGTCTACATAAAATAGAATTTTATGCAATGAAAGCCCAAATAAGCTGCCAAACAGGATCAGTCCTCTTGATTCAATATGTTAATGCTCTTAAGTTATGTTATCTTGTCCTTCGGCATTCATCAACTTTATGGTAAGAGTGGACCTTCAACGTTCATTACTTATGAAATTAGGAAAGTGGGAAATGAGACGTGGTGAAAGGTTTCTTTGGAAAGTCTTATGTCTTCGATGCAAAGAGCCATTTGTAAGGGGAGTAATGTAGTGTAAGAATAAAGCAGAATGATCACAATAAAGAATAAAACAGAATTAGATTCTTTCAAATTTATATCTGTAGCTATTTTAACTTGATACTTGGAAAAACTAAATTCCTCATCATCGACACTGAAAATTATAATTGTAAAGTAGTTTAGTTCATATCTCCAAATGCATCGTACAATTATATCTTTTAACCGATAGTAGCGTGAACCTTGTATTTATAATTACATCAAATAGAAATCGAATCATGATTCCATCTATTAAATGATTGAATTTATATTTTTCGACTGTTCAAAAGGCAAAAGAAACGGGGCACTTCTTGTACCAAACGTGATGTAAGAGTGCATTCTTGAGATTATTCATATGTAAAGCCGATCGATGCGAATGATCGAAATGAAAAACCAGTTCCTAGTTAGGGCTAAAGATGAAAGTCAAATGATCGATAACCTGAATAAGAGATTCTCTTATGTTGTCAAGTAGAATAACATATTTAATTTACGCTTGATAGATTACCACGTCGATCCTGATAAATTGGGATTTATCAGTGTCGATTTGGTTTGGTCCTGAGTTATATGGTCTGAAACGAACTTCAGTGTTATAAATATCAAATGTGTAATATTTTGACATTCCACGTGACCCATCTTAAAAATGACCATACAAAACCTTTGAGATTATGCAAAATGCATGAATAAGGTCTTAGGCCTAAAACTTTTGAAAAATAGAGAAGAGCATCCACAAGATTACGCCAAAGCAGAATTGGTTACATACTTGAGATCGTGTCATAACAGAATCCATGGTTCTCTTTCTCTCTCTCTCTTTCTCTCTCTCTCTCTCTCTCTATCCTGTGAGTCCACATTCGGATAAATTGAAGTGGGAATGATCATTTTTTCGTTCACAGCCGAGAGAGTAAGAGAGAAAAGGAGATTTTCTTTTATAGAAAAGCAATTCGAAAACCAAGCTTCAATGGCGTCATCCAGCAGCCTCCTCACGTTCAAGTTCCATCGCCGGGTGATGTTCAATATCTAAGAACACTCCATCCGTGCCAAGTCTCTGGTCTACCCGTCGTCCTCTGCGCAGGTGACAGTGGTAGCATGGATATGTCGGCGGCCCTGCTGGCAGCTCCTCCGAGAGTGTAGGGTGTGTGATCGGAGTCCAGAGGGATCACACCGTGGAGATATGCAACAGCTTTTAGTTTCTGTACGACCCGGTCACTTGCGCCTGACCGTGCCTTTCTCAACGAGCAGCAGAATTTTTGTTCAGTGCCCTTCTCTCATCCTCTCCCTCTCTCTATCTTCCTCTTTTGGCCCCTTGTTTTTTTATGACTGTGAGTAGATTGTGTTTCTTTATTTTTACTTTTTAATTGGTTGACAGATAACATAATATACCCAAATTACTATATACTTGGATGGCATTCAACTGGGTGCAATTCACAAAGCTGTAAGTTCCGATCTTTGCCTTCTGTAGTTCATGGTTTTTGTCCCTTGGTAGGTAGTCGAGCCAACCCCCCACCCCCCGTCCAATTTAGTTGTGGATCATTTGCTGGTAAAATTTGTTAGTGTGGGCTATCTATTAGATTCAAAATAGGAAGAATTCTTATTTTATACTCTTTCTATGTATATCACATGTTTCTATATATACCTCCTGATTTGTAGGTCAATTAGGATTGGTTCTTCTCTGTATATGAGTATGCTTATAGCCTTGTAAACGTAAAAAGGAATATAGAAATCATTGTTGATTCCATCCAGAATTTTTTTTTTTTCTCTACAAAATTGAGAATGAAGCTAAAGTTTAGATTTTGGGCTTTGTTTCTTGCAATGCGTGTGCAACTTGTTCTGCCCTGCCCACAGTGTGCCTTTGGTTTCTGAACTTACTCTATTAACAAGCTTAAGCATTTTCTTTTGGGAGCTTGATTTCGACTTTGTGTTTGATCTTTCTACTTCACAGGATGAACCATATATGTGAGGAGAAATGGAGTTGAGAAACCACCAGTTTCACCTGATGGGGGAAGACCACGGTTATAAGAACATATGTGAGGAGAAAAGTGTTGAGAAACCACCATTTATAACCATGGTCCTCAAATTTGCTTCCATTTCTTTCTGGGTTGTTCTTCGATGCCTGAAACCTCCGTTTCTTTCTGTGACATTCTTCGATGGCCAAAACCGGTGGTTTCAAGCATCGAAGAACGACATCGCAGAAAGAAATGGACTCCGAGGTCAATGGGGGAAGACCACGGTTAAGAGAAATATGAGAGGAGAAAAGGGGTTGAGGAACCACCAGCTTTACCCAGAGAAGGGGATAAGGACTCCTCCATTGATCTAAAAGTGATTGATCCTTTGGGTTGGCTGGTGCAACTGTATTCGAGAAACCCTGATCTATAAAATTGTTGAGTTCTTCTTTTTCGCAGGGTCTCACGCGGTTGTCGAACAATTGGAGCGCCTAGATATCAGTAGAGAGACTGATGCAACTCAGAATGCATTAGTATCTTATGTTATGAAATGACGAATCACGAGCACATTATACTTATTCTTTATAGAGGGACGGAACCATCTTGCAGAGCTCAATTAGAGAACTTTGTAAGGATGCTATTTTCTGATTTGGTGCCCAGTACCCCACTATAAAAATCTTGAATTTATGACAATCGGTTAAGTTAGAAAATCTCTGCATGAAGGTTAACAATTGGAAAGGTATGATATTATCCAGTTTCAGATATTCTTTTTTTCCCTTTTTGCGGCTACTACAGATGATGTGTTCCCCTACAATACTCATGGCAGTCGAGAGTGATCAACAGTGAATGCAATGGAAAGAAACATGGCCAGCCAAATACATTGCCTCTGTCTTTACCACTGGCAAAGGGGAACTCAGAAGAACAGCAACAAGAAGCAAGACCCGGAGCAGGTAAATGTCAACCTATCATAGAGGAACCTGCAACCGCAGAAGCAGAAAGCACTCAGACTGCAGAAACAAGTATGGAAGATTTTTCACAGAGCTTTACGCAAAAGCCACTTGTTCCACTTCCAGGTAAGGAAAATGGGTCTCATCCTATAATAAGTATTTGCTTTATGAATGACAAATACTTTTTGATATATCAATCCTGCTGCCCATGCATTGCCACGTAGTTACTGATTAAGATAAGAATAATTGCAAAGTCATAAATATATATATATATATTAGCTAGTGTGAGTGGTCCTTGGAGATATTCAATTTGGAAGTTATTGTTCCATTTCCATTTAACTAACAAGGAACAGTGTTGAAAAAAGCTTTAAATAGGTAAAAAAGAAATAACTTTCGAGATTTCAGTTTTGGGTAATGTCATTCAACGGTAATCTATATTTCAATTTCTCATTTTATATAGATTAAAATCAATATTATATGTTGTTTAATAAGTTTTGTGAATAGACCAAGCCAAACTATTAGCGATTTTATTTTTCGAGTGTGAGAAGAAGTATAATCATATACTTCCAACATTTTCAACATATTGTCATTATGTTAAATCTCTTGTATTAATGAATGAAAGCAATTTCTATTTCAAAATTTTATAAACATTTCGTACTATTTTTTTTTTTTGTCTGTTTAATATCGAGAAGATGGCATCTTGTTTGTTTTATGGTGATATACTCTCTCCCCCTCTCTCACCATTCGAACAGAGTCCGACTTTTCCTCATCGCATAGGACGATGAGAATGTATGCCGCTGTCCTTCAGATTTTGAAGTTCCAATTCCTAATCCCTTGTTTGAGACAGATGTTAATCTTTCTTTTGTTTGTTTCTTTGGTGTTCATCCGTTAGGACACCACTCTTCGTGCCTCTCTTTTAAGCCCGTAAAATCGCCACTGCCTTTGCTACAAAGAAGGGATTATCCATCCTGAACATTGAAGATTAAATGCAATGGGATGCGGTGGAGGATGTCAAAACTTAAATTTAAAATTCTGTTGATGGGCCGAATTCAAGAGCTAAAATTTTAGTGTCGGCAACTTTATATCACAAAGAGAGAGAGAAATGATAACTTCTGTGTGGTTATTCGATATTGCGAAATGCCGGGAACCGCAAAAGATACCATTCAAATTATGTAAATCTTTTTCTCCAAAATCAAAAGAAGAGTTAGTAAAAGGTAATGTCCTCTAAGACAAGATAGATAATAGAATGATTTTATAGTGAAGCGGCAATTTTTCAGCGGCCTTTAAATGAAATGGTTTATAATTCAATCTGCGTCTCAAGTTGATCAAAACTTTAAAATATGCTTACAAATTTCCCTTAGAAAAATTTGATGCGAGTTTGAAAGTGCAAAATGTGTAAATAAATTATCAAACCTATCTTGCCATTCATATTAAAATGTGAAAAGCTTAAAAGAAAGCACAAATCAATGATGTTTAATTTTAGAAACCTATGAATTTATTCCCAAAAATCACCCGCAAGGTCAAATTTTGCAAGATAATTAGATTAAATTTTAATTTTCAACTTTGAGATAATGTTTCCCTCAAACTATTTCATGAAAAATGTGCAGTAAATTGAGTGCTCATAAATCGTTATAACTAGAAATTTTTAACATTTATGCAACTTTTTTAATCAAAAAAATGAGACCGTAATTTAAAATAACGATTTGCTTTAGGCAAAGCAATAACATAATGCATGATAAGATGATATTTTTGACATTTATATTGTGCAATTGGTAATTTAATGGAGAGAATATAAATAAAGGCAGTTATGTTGGTTAGGTTGATAAAAAAAACAATAAATTGAAAACAAAGAAGAAGGGTATTTCAGTCTGTTGATTGAAAAAAGGAGTGGCTTAGCCAAAATGAGGATGAAAATAAGGCCGCTCTATTTTTATTCATTTTATTTTTCTTTGACAAGCAACCGAATTTACATGACTCACAATCATAAGCAAGCAAGGGAGCCAAATAGCAGCCGAGAGAAAAAGTAGATTTGTGTTATTTATTGTCCTTGTATATTTAGCGGTCCACTTTCACATTTCTTTTAATTTTTTTTTATGTTTCCATAATATTCTAAAGCATTAAAAAGCCAAACTTTAGATTTAGTTTCAAATCTGCCTCAAACTTTTTCTTTTTTTCTTAGAAAAATCCAAACTTTAGATCCAGTCACAATTCTGCCCCGGATTTTGTTTTGTAAAAAAGATCACAAATTTTCAATTTTTATTCTCAAATCTACCTTGTGGTCGAGTCCTAACTTGACATGGCATCTCCACGTGGATAACAAATTCACCCTAACAAAGATTATTGAAATTCTTTAAAATTAAACCGTTCTAGAATATGAAAATTAGGGATGACCAACGGTGATTTTCAAAAGGCGATTAAGGAGGGGTAATGGGAGCAAATTTGATATTAGAGCAAAAATTGTGATTTTTCCATTAGACCAAAAAAGTTCAGGGATCTTAACCTAAAGTTGGAGGTTTTCTAATTAATTAGGCCTTTTCCCCATTTTTGATCTATTTGTCATTTCTTTGTTTAATTAATTATATTTGCAAAAGTTTGCAAATAATTCCTTGTTAAATTCTTTTACCTTTTTATTATTTCTTCTAACGAAAACAGATTTTCCTAACCCAGCTAATTTATTTCAGCTATATACTCATTACATTTGAATGGATCTCTTTCACCTATTAGCTTAGTTTTAGGGTTTTCGTTCAACTGTCAAATTTTCACCGACATACCAAAAACTATATGAGATGTGAAGATTGGGTGAGTTAATGCTCGACGAGATACTTTCACCCAACTGATTATTGTCGAGTTTATCATTGACTTACGAAACAACCAATAATTCGAATAATTTTTGCATTTTCCTCATAATCGGTGGCTAACTGCTGACGTTCCAATAGCACATGAAAGGTTGCGAAGCAAAAGGCATGTAGCGCGATTGTCAGATACATTTTTGTCGAGACATACTGGCAAGTGCGTAAAAGATTGCTAGGCAAAAAATTATATAGCGCAATTTTGGACTATAATCATTAACACGTTACAATTAACATACGGAAGATCCGAAGAGACAAATCACTCTGCAGAAATAATGGGATCTATATATCATTGATTGCATATTTCTACTTTTAGACATGTGAAAACACTTTTAGAAAAGATGCATGGCATAACCATTGAGCTTCGTGATTTTTGGTAGCTTTGTGTTGTTGAACCACCCATGATAATTAAGGCTCCATTTGTTTTACGGGAAATGACTGATTGAAATTATTTTTTAAAAAATAACTTCTTATATTAGTTACAAAAATGAATGAAAAAAAAATATTTTCATCGTCTAAGCAGATGTTTGGACTTGTCGATAATGAAAATATTTTTCATTGTCTAATTATTTCAAGCGATACATGCCTTCATTCTTTTGAAACCGTTTTTCAAATCACTCATTTTTCATTAAGAAAATGCCATATCCACATTTTTGTTAGCCAAATTTAACAGAATTAACGAAATGACTCGATTGCATCAACTTGACAAGTTTTAGGACTCGATTGCACTTTTTGCAAATTTTAGTATTCAATTGCGCTTTAAGACTTCTAATAAACATATCTTTTTTTTTTTCATGCAACAATTGGCTTGATTGCATGGATATTCACGTGATACTATTGGGAAATTTTAAAACATCAAGCAAAGATCACACAGCTTGCTAAAAGATCATAACAGCTTCAAGTAATCTACGAATCAAGGATTGTTTATTCACAGGAAAACAATCAACCCCATCCCCCAACTTATTGAAAGATGAAAAAAGAAAACAGAATGGAATCTAGCCCAAAAAAATTAATGGACATCTTACGAGACCGTCGCCGATGAGCTTAGCTTCTTCTGTGGTCGAAAATCCTAAGCTCAAACCCCCGCACAGATAATAATAATAGTGCTCCCCGCCACGTTTCGCGACAAACTGGACCTCGAGTTCCATAACACCGACTCTCCTGACTTCTGCGAGATCGCGTGCGAGCCAACCCGGCACGTCCCTTCGGGATGCATCCACATTCACCTCCAGTGGAAGCGGATGCTCCTGAGTCAAGCGGAAGGTGTGAAGATCCACGCCAGCTAGGTAGGCGCCCTTGTAGTACACGGAGACCGCGGCCCCGTCAAATGAGTAATAGCTGCTGGCCTGGTCCTTGTACAGCATCGAGAGATCGACATGCCAAGTCCCGTTCAACTGAAGAGACGACGACGAGACGCCGAAGGAAGAGAGGGACATGCCAGACACGAAAAGTCGAGGGTATAGCTCAGACGTGAAAGTGAGATACATGCAGGAGGCAGCACAGGCGGCGAAGCCTGCTACCCACAATGACGCGAATAAGTATCCACACCATCCACAACCCCTCTGCTCGAGTGGTGAGCTGGCATGGGCAGAATCAAGCGGATTCGAAACCGGACGGCCGTGGTTGCCACGGCTTGGGGGGCGGTCTTTGCGCACGGGCGGTGCTTTTGGGGTGGGCTGAGACGGGTTCGCCGGGAAGCCAAAGACCAAGCAGGGAGTGTCAGGATCAAATGGATCGGGCTTGACGGAAGTGGAGGATCTTTGCTCGGGCAACATGGTAGAGAGAATCAGAAAGGCGGGCGTGGGCTGATAGAGTTTAGGTAATGGCGAGCAAGGAGTTTTGGATTGGATTAAGTCTTGATACGAATTTAGTTACTTAAAAGAGAAAGAAATAACAGCAAACTCGAATATCCCGCGACGATAGAAAGATTCAAGTATATTAACATGTAAATCAGACCTCAACCCGGTCAATGCAGATGCAACAAAACAACGACAATGAAGGTGGGGAACCCACGGTTTTTATTTTTCCTTTTTTTTAATTGTTAGTCACACTAAGTAATTTGAGGTGTGATGTAGGACGAAAATGCCCTTCGACTAGACTCTTTTTTGAGACGATTTGAGCATTTCAGAGTTTGAAACAATCTCCACTTCATGCCCTAACTTAAGAAAAAGAAGGCACTTCAAAACTTTATTTAGAATGTTTTCTTCTTAAAGAGACCCATAGGTAATTTGATGTATTAATTGTCAAGATTAATTTTCAATCTCATGATTCAAGAATTTTCAATTTGGATACCCATGGCGACGATTTCAATGTGATGCACAATGATAATTAAGACTTCGTTTGTTTCACAGAAAATGATTGATCTGGAAATTATTTTCTGAAAAATGATCGCTTATATTAGTTACAAAAAATGAATGAAAGAAAACTATTTTTGTCATCTAGGCAAATTTTGCACACAAATTGTTATCGGTGATGAAAATATTTTTGATTGTTTATTTTCTCTCAAGCATGCGAAACATTACTAGGTGACAAAAATCGTATTTGAAATCATTAAATTTGGTCATCATTGACACATTGAGCTAACATTTGAAAAATCACCACATGACAATCGATAGTAATCACACATTAGATGATTTAACCTCAATGTGAATTAGCAGGGTATGTGCTAAAAAAAGAAGAAGTGGAGATTTGTCGGTGTTTTGGGATGACCACACAAAGCACAAAATGTCAGACATTTTGTAAATTTTCAATGTCACGCTAACAAGATTATTTGCATGATATTTAGTGTTCCATGATTGGATAGATATAGCATGTAATTCTATAGAAAGGCCTTGAGAAATTTTGGGGGGAAATGTTCAATCGGACTTAAAACTATTGTATGGATGCCAATCTAGTCTTAACTTTTTAATTTTGACAATTCAGTTATAAAATTTATGAGCAAAATTTCAATATAGTCATTATGACCAATTTTTGCCAGATATTGCTGACTTGATGATGTGCCATGCAGAATTGTCAATGATGATTGGACCGCCACGTCAACAACTTCCAATGAAAATTAATCGGAAGGACTATATTGAAACTTCATACGAATGTTTATCATTGAATTGACAAAATTGAAATGTTTACAACTCATTGGATAATTTTCCCGACAATTACTAGCCAAGAAGGAATATGCCTTTGTGTGCTAGCTCACATGAAAAAGCAACTTCCATTAGAGAGACTATTCCTTAAGTTTGACGTGTGGAGCTAATGGTGTTGCCAAACGTTATGTATGGTCCTTACTTCCAACCAAAAAAAACTTCTTCCACTGATTAAAAAAATTAAGAAGAGCAACGAAAAGAAATGCAACATCACACCCAATATTTGATGTGGCATATGGATTCTATCCTTACAGATCCACCATCAAGAAATTTGCAAATTGAACTCGATACAAAGCACGCGGCACCACTAAAGTGATTGGTTTAGTAACAAAGGAGTATATCACGAGTTTGATTCACGTCATGAGAATATCTTGAATGGCTTGTGCTGTGTTATCTACCAAGTACATACCTTGTGCAGAGCAACCTTTTAACTACAGCCATCCCCGGAGCTTTAAGTCAAGGATGTTGCGAAATAATTGTGATGCAAACCTAATATTATGTAATAGGAGTTCACTTAAAAAAAAAAAAAAACAACGAAATAGTCATGACTCAAACCGAATATTTACCGATTAGACTTCGATTTTATCCACCAACTAGTGAAAACACTAAGGGTCTGCATGGTAACAATTTTGTTTTTGTGATTCTGTTCCCAAAAGCAAAAAAAATGAGAATCATGTTTGATAACACATATAATTTTGATTATGATTCTAGAAGCGGAATCGGTTTTGAAGAAAAAATGACCATTTTTGCAAAACCACAAAAAAGTTGGTTTTGACAAAAATAATCACTTTTGCAAAACACAAAAACCTTTTCTTTCCTCCTTTCTTTCGTTACTTTGCTTGACCTCTCGGAAGGTCTTTCGTTACTTTGCTTTTGACCTCTCGGAAGGATACTCTGCCATGACACTCTTGAGACTCTCGTTCGCGACTCAATTCACCGCTTCGTCCGCCGCTCTTGTGACCCGCTAGCTCTACTGTCGTCATCCGTTGTTCCCGTTGAACGACTCTGGTAAGTTTCGCTTGACCGAGATATGTCCTCATCTTCTCGCTTGAGCCGGATTCGCCGTCTCGTCGCCCGAGCCCGAATAGGGCGGCTCTCGCCAGATCGGCGAGGGCAACCACCCTCTTGGCCTAAGGTGAGACTCGCACTCGCTAATCTCGATTAGGGCTGCCCTAATCGAGCGACGCAAACTTTCCCCTCGTTGAACTCGACCGGGGTCACCCTAATCGGACGACGCGAGCATCCCCTCGGTGATCTCGACTAGGGCCGCCCTAATTGGGCGACGAGATGGCGAGCTTCGGCGAGGAGACGATGTAAATGTGAATATGCATACGTGGTTTTTCTTGTTAAACTTGCATCATACAAAGATTCAATTTCTCCTTTTCCCGAGTTCATCGGTTCAATGTCATTGACTCTCTCCGTTTCTTTCTTTTTCACTTCCTTGATCAATGCAATTTAGTCATTCTCTCTCTAAATTATGGAGGCTAGAGTTTAAAAACTGACATGAATATACGCGGTTGTCGATTTCCGGACTCGTTATCTGCATATCTAAAAGGGGGAATTGTGCAATTCGACCGATTCTGATCAGATTTGAAATGGGTGTAGTGAAAGTTGCGTGAGTGATATGACGATGTGAACTTCTAAACAACAGAGATTGTGTTCTTGATGCCCGAACTTTGTCTGCAGGAAGAAAAACTAAAATCACGCCGGACGCACCATCTGCACATCGGTTGTTCGTGTCCTTGAATGAATTTGGAACGTCCTGAAATATGTTGAGGTGATTCTGTCTTTGGCTACCTGGCAAGTTCCCGTTCAGCGAGTGAGATTTTCCTGTGTGCAGGTTCTGAAATTTATATCTTCTGTTGGCATTCCTCTTTATGTACTTCACGTTATTTTTGGCTTAGCGAAGAAAACTCAGTAGCTGTCATGTGCTTTTGCTTTTTGATCTGTAAGAACGAAGCTTTATAGATACAGACAACCAAAGCACGTACCCTGCCGTGTGCAATTTCTCTCTGTAGTTTTGTGTATTTTGAGCTAATATGAATAAGTGACAATGTGGATAGATACCTTAAATTTTTTACTATGAACTAATCAACTCAATATACTGAGGGGGGAAAAATCCTATGTACTTACAAAATACAAAGAACAAAAGTTATGGTGACTTTAAATAGTATATGCTTTTCAGAATTTTGAGGTGTTCATACTAGCAGAATGTGCATGTAGCATTTCTTGGAAAAGTTTCGCTGTTGTTGTGCACTACTATTAAGTTGCTGTAATTTCTTTCAAATTTGTAGAGTCAAATGGGTGTACCAAGTTTCAATTTCTATTATATTTGTTGTACATATAGGTATAAGAACATAGCAATTCTAGATCCAATTGCATTTCCTAATGCTTGCTTCGCTTAAATTGTATGTATATGCATTTGACCATGTTATAGTTGCTTGTGGTAGCCAATGGCATCCCAAAAAGATGAATCTAGTGCAAAGTGGACCGACTCTTTAACCAACCTCTTTTTAAGTTTGATGGTGGAAGAGGTAAAAAAAGGAAACCGCATCTCTTGTACTTTCAACAAAGTGGGGTGCAAAATGCTCATTTAATTTCATTTATGCAAAACATGTCTACGATTATATCGACATATGCTTATGCGCATAGGGACGTGACAAGTAGCAAAGTGAAGCATTTACATTTTTCAAATTAAAATTTGGATCTTATTTATAACATGCTGAAAAAAAAAAATAAGTGTATTTCAAATTATTATTTTTTGTGTATTGAAAATTGATCTTCAATTTACGAAGAAAATTTTAAAGTAATTACAAAATTAATTGATTTAAATAAAAAAATTGGGAAGAGACAGTATTTTTGGGAACATAAATTTTGTACAGTTATCAAACGTGTTTCTATTCATGAACGGAATCACAATACGGTTATCAAACACATTCTGATTCTCTAAAAACTCATTATAACCATAATCAGAAAAAATCATTATAACCATAATCTGTTTTTGGGAACAGAATTGTTGCAATGCAGACCCTAATTACACCAAATTTGTTTTTTTTTTTCCATCATTTTGAGAAATAGAAAACCATCAAAAGTAAAAGAAACTGCCCTCCCTCAAGAACATGAGAATCGTGAACCCTTCAAACAAATTTTCACCGCTTCATGATTTTCCGGCTCTCTTTGTCGTTTTTCAAAATGACATTCGGATTTCCCGCATGCAAAATGTTCAAAGAAGGAAAATGCCAGAAATAAATGAGAAAGAAAAAGAGCAAAGAGACCTAAAATTCCACCAAAAGCAAGAGCCATGCAAAAGCACTGCACGCTGCGCGCGAGGCGGCCGCCGTTACCGATTCCCCCTCCGGTTTCGCATCTTCATCTACCGATTCAAACTTACTACACAGTCAACATCAGTCCACGAAATTTCACCGCATTCACATGTCGAATTCTTATTGTCGCGGCATCCCTATCAAAACGCCTCACATCATAAATGACGACGTCCTAGACACATCATCGACCTATCCTTTATATATATATATATATATATATATATATATATATATATATATATATATATATATATATATATACGCGCATGCGGAACGTGCAACTCCCAAATAACAATTCAATTAACGGGGATAGATAAACAGGACATCACATCAATCAAATCAAGACAGTTTGGCAAATACCATATTGTATTTAATTATCTTTGTTAATCCCAAAGTGAAATATCTACAAGCTCATTTTTCGGGCCACATTCTACGACCCTCAAAGATATCGAGTCAAAATTAACACGACTCCTCAACTACTCACATAAGGTTTACGTCCACTTCCAGTTCTCCACGGCTAAGGGCCCGAAAATGTTTAACAACAACATGGTGAGATATAAAATCTCCGTGAGTCAACGCCTACGCCTAGCTGGGATATTGATTCGCTCGGAAAATCCTACCATGCAACCATAAAAGCATCATACGTATAACGGTCAACTACATGCACACTCACCAGTCTTTAGCCATGCACAATGCAATGCTCGACTCAACTCAACGGTCACATCGGATAATCAACGGGCACGGCATCATATCAATTTGCATGCGCGAGACACCACACGAATTCCATTTATTAACAAGTGACCCACACAACTAGTGTGGCCGGCGCACGCGACCGGTGTGACTCCAATACTACGAATGGCGGTGTCTACCGGCAGGACCGGACATCGTCCCTTACTTCTGCCAACAGCAATCGAAAGTTATGTATCAAGTGCGATTGATACGGCATAGCAGGCAGACATTCCAAAAAGGATCGTCGGTCCATCACAAACCGTGATCGACATCCAACAATTCCCGTGATTCGTACGATCGGCACAAGCACGAATTGACGTGCTTCTAACAAGTCGTGTGGTTCCGCACGATTGGCACGGTAAGAACTTGTCGGGCTCCCATACAACCGGCACGGTTTATCCTCATCATATGACTACTCGGGCACATCCGACAACCAATCAATTTTTATCTTTTACTTTTAGCTAGATGCTTATATGAACGTACTCAAAGATTCAGCACAATGTCATTTTTATGTTAAAATATGCAATTTAATTCCACACGTGGTCATATGAATGCATAGTATTACTCACAAGACTTTGTATCTGATACAAGGTATCTGACGCCCATAACCGTTCACGCAACAACCAACAGCCAACACCGAGCATCCAATCAAATATTCAATCACCGCGGATTAATTAAACACAATTAATAATCTCTACGATAATTATTAATCTAATTTCATACAATTAATAGTTGTACGCTCGGCACTAGCCTATCGCTCGCTCGCGATCAAACACCGGCAATCACTGCCCAAATAATCGGTCCAATTTAATCACCAATTAGCCATATATGATCTAACTAGTCAAATTATCTTAAATAATTGTGGTCGTTTATCTTAAACCCAATTTCTATATAATCCGACCACAATTAGACTATTTAAACACCCTAAATTACTAACTATGCTAATTAACTAATACTAAGTACAATTAACACCCTAATCGGGGTTTAACTCACCAAAAACCGACGGTCAAAGACGGGTCGGGCACTAGACTTTCGGATCGAGCTGAATACTATTCACGGGTCGGGTACTATTCACGAGCAATGTTCGGGGATACTGTTTATGGATACTATTCACGATTACTTTTCACGATCGGTACTGTTCACAGAACAGTAATTTTCGCGGCACGTGTTTGGGACGACGACGGGGTCTCGGCGGCTCACGGTGGCAGTACAGCAGCTCATGGCGGCTCGGTGGCCCTCGGGACACACGGGTGGAGGAGACCCGGGTTTGGGGGTGTTTTCAATCGGTGTTGTCGCGGGCTGAGGTTGGCCGAGGGAGACGACCACTGGCGAGGGCGGAGCACGGCGGGCGGCCACGGTCCACGGCGGCTCGGGTGGGTGGCCTAGGCGGCGAGAGCGGAGGAGGACGGGCTGGTTCGAGGGTGGCCGGGCCGGCGGCGAGCTGAGAGGGTCGGGTGGGTGCAGCTCGGGACGACCACGGCTCGGGGTGAGGTCGCGGGTAGCGGGGCTGGTCTCGGGCACGGTGGCACCGCGGCGACGAACGACGGTGTGGGTGGCTCGAGATCTCGAGGCGTTCGGTCCGAGATGGGGGTTAATGGGTTGAGGGGCGTCGGGGTGGTGGAGCTCGGCGGCACAGGCCGCGTTGGCTCCTGGTCGCGGGTAGTAGGGTGGCGCGACAGCTTCGGGTGGAGATGGAGGGCTGGTTCGTGCGAGTTGCAGGGGGAAGAAGAAAGAAGAAGAAGAAGGAAGAAGAAGGTAAACAGTAGGGGTGGGGGGCTGTCGTGCGGCAGAGGGGAAAAGAAGAGAGAGAGAGAGAAGCGGGGGGGGGGGGGAGGAAAAGAGAAGAGAGAGATGATGTGAGGGGAGAGAGTTGATGGGACACTACTTGTCCCATCACTCGCTAATTTTTTTATCCTATTTGTAACATTATTGAATATCATATAATATAGAATTGGTCGCCGATTCAAACTTACTGCACAGTCAGCATCGGTCCACGAAATTTCACGGCATTCACATGTCGAATTCTTATTCTTTTGTTTTTAATTTTAATTACTTGCTCTTGTATCACCATACAATAAAAATTTTCGAAAATTCAGCACCCGTTCACTGAATGCTACTGCTTGAACTCTTGAATTTTACTTTGAAATCATTCATAAGGTGGTTGATCTATCTTACACATCTCTTTGATTAAGAGTTAAAAACTTTTTTTTATAATTTTGTTTTATTTACACAAATCTTAATGTCATTGATTATTTAAAGGGTTGCTTACATTTCAAAAAGCCAATCTGGATTGCCTTCTAATTATTGCTTAATATCAATCGTGTTGCCGGAGCACTTCAATCAACATAAATCTGATTTTTTCCAGAAACCTCCACAACGCTCAAATATATAAGTACATATAATTTGTGAATTTGAATCGTATTTTATATATTAACAGGACTTTTTTCTTTTATTTAAGCATAAATAGCGGGATTTAGGAAATTTCTATGAAATATTTCTCGAGTGAAAAAAAAATTCGAGAATAGACTTTTTTTTGCCCAGTTAAGAGAAGATGCCAAGACATGAGATTGAATAACGTAAGAAGCATAGGAAAAATAAAAGTGAAGGAGATTTACAATAACGAGCTAAAGAGAAAAAATTTCAAGCAAAAGAAATACTGACGTGGTTAAATTTAATTAACCGATTAAAAAATCACCCAAAAAAGTCAACCCTCTTGGTCCACTATTTACATATGTACGCAAGAATTCTCGGGAAGTTTGTTCACTGAATCGCCAACAAAGTATGCTAAAAAGCTGGAGAATAATCAATCTAGTTAGGAAACAAATCCCTGCAATCTTGACAGAATCTGTATCGATCTCTTTCCGATCATGCACGTCGCCTTGTAAATGATGACTTGACCTTTTAGTTTTTCGGGGACTGCGATTTGCAGCAGGCTGATGCGTGAGCCCGTGGCCATGGCTGCGAAGTGATAGAATATGACTCATACATCATAATGGGATTAGTGGCGTGTACGAGAAAGGAATGACTACGATGAACAGATTGGATGAATATCAATGAAGCATTTTAGTTGATATTGGCCGGGTAATACTTGTATGTAAGATATGAACATGCTCTTGTTAAATTATTTGGGTTTCATTGTCATCTGGCCATCTATTTTGTGACTATAATTTGATCGTGTTCTTCAAGCGTCTAAGATATTGCCTCTTGATCATCTTTTTCTTCTCTCTCTCAATCCTGAATCAGACATTGTGCCGACTGTCAGACAGAACAAGAACAACACCTTGTTGCTCAGATCATTTGCCTCTTCAGATCGGGTGATGACCGGGACCGTCTCGAGATGGAACCATCTTCCAGTTCAGCAATGCGTCGTTGGCTCTTTTCTGGTCCCCCAGATTGATCTTGTTTCATTTTTATTTTAGTAACTTTTTCGCCCCGTGATCCGTTATCTGTGATTCAGGGCGGCATGGAATTATTCACGAAGGCCAAATCCGTCCGCCTCCTCCGCCACCTCGACAAGAACTTGCTGGGGAATCCGTGTGCCAGGCAGCACGCCGCTGCAGCTCGGTCAGGCAGGCCAAGCGAACGGTGGAGGTCGAGGAAGGCGCCGGCATCGTGCCCTTGAAGAGCTGCTACGGCAAGTACCTGACTTCGTCCAACATGCTGTTCCTTCGGGGGGGGATGATAGGCAACAAGGTCTTGCAGACTCTCTTGGCTCGGAGATTGGATTCGTCCCTAAAATGGGAGCCCCTCAGGGATGGGGTCCAGGTCCGCCATATGGCAACTTCCTGGGCGCAAATGTGGGGTTGCCACCCAGGATGTACTTAATCACGTACAACATACCACAACGAACCTCGTCCCAGGATTGTTTTTGCATCTAATCCAAAAATTAAAGAAAAAAATCAAATCATCTTTGCCAATCATGTGGTCTCACGTCACATTTTTTCCTAAAATCATTTAATTCACATTACTCAATCGAAAAGGGCATTTTTATGGAATTGGTATCGAAATGGCATTAATTTTTTAATTAATATAACCTAAGTCCCCAAACTCATTTTCTCTTATTCGTAGAGATAAAATAGATCTTCCGCTATTTTATATAGGTTTTTAATCAATCTACCATAAGTGATTAGTGGCAGTTCCAATTGAAATTTTTTTATGAATAAACCTAAGTTGCGTTTTGGTTGGACTTGAGAGGGTCCGAATTAGGTTAGTTAATTTAATTGACCCGATAATCCATTAGCCTGAATTTTTAGGCCGCGACACAAAGGTTTTACGTTTTCTCTGTAACATGATTAGAAACTTAGAAATGCTACAGACTCCATCTTTATAACATTGAACTTCATTTTAGCCGATATAACTTTGGACCACACCAAGAAATAGACAATCTCAATCAATTGACGTGGACAGTTAACATCTCTATCGCACCTAAATTCAATATGTTATTATACCCCATAAAATAAGAGAATCTAAATATTATCTGTTGCTGTTAGTGGCCATTTAACTTTATTTTTAGCCCTAATTCGGAATTGATTTTCATTGCATTTATTCACATTGGTTTGTTCCACATAAGAATAGTATCAAGACTGAACTCTTATATCATTTTTGGTACAAGAAGTACCCGTTTCTTCTGCCTTTTGAACAATCCGAAAAGTCCGACAAAAAAAAAAAACCAATAAGTCCAAAGAGAAATGCTAGTTCATTTTAATAGATGGAGACATGATTTAATTTCTATACGGTGTAATCATAAATATGAGGCTTGTTGATGTGTGGTTCATACTCAGTTGCAACGGGAAAGCACGTGTGACACCAAAGGGCTTTTACGATTTAAGCCCATATTTTTCATTAGTAGTCTAAGATAAGAGCGGTAGCATACTCTCGCCTGTTTTTCCTTTATGTATTTTAAGTTCGCTTATTGTTTTGGTGAAGATGTTCACAGGATGAACCATATATGTGAGGAGAAATGGAGTAGAGAAACCACCAGTTTCACCTGATGGGGGAAGACCACGGTTACAAGAACATATGTGAGGAGAAAAGTGTTGAGAAACCACCATTTATAAACACGGTCCTCGAATTCGCTTCCACTTCTTTCTGGGTTATTCTTCGATGCCCGAAACCTCCGTTTCTTTCTGCGACATTCTTCGATGGCCAAAACCGGCGGTTTCAAGCATCGAAGAACATCGCAGAAAGAAATGGACTCCGAGGTCAATGGGGAAGACCATGGTTAAGAGAAAATATGCGAGGAGAAAAGGAGTTGAGGAACCACCAGCTTTTCCCAGAGAAGGGGATAAGGACTCCTCCATTGATCTAAAAGTGATTGATGCTTTGGGTTGGCTGGTGCAACTGTGCTCGAGAAACCCTGATCTATAAAATTGTTGAGTTCTTCTTTTCTCGCAGGGTCTCACGTGATTGTCGAACAATTGGAGCGCCTAGATATCAGTAGAGAGACTGATGCAACTCAGAATGCATTAGTATCTTATGTTATGAAATGACGAATCACGAGCACAATATACTTATTCTGTATAAGAGGGACGGAACCATCTTGCAGAGAGCTCGATTAGAGAACTTTGTAAGGATGCTATTTTCTGATTTGGTGCACAGTACCCTACTATAAAAATCTTGAATTTATGACAATCAGTTAAGTTACAAAATCTCTGCGAGATATTATCCAGTTCCAGATGTCTTTTTCCCCCTTTTTTTGGCTACTAGTATGTTCCCTTACAATACTCATGGCAATTGAGAGTGATCAACAGTCAATGGAATGGAAAGAAACATAGCCAGCCAAATACATTGCCTCTGTCTTTACCACTGGCAAAGGGGAACTCAGAAGAAGAGCAACAAGAAGCAAGACCCGGAGCAGGTAAATGTCAACCTATCACAGAGGAACCTGCAACCCCAGAGCAGAATGCACTCAGACTGCAGAAACAAGTATGGAAGATTTTTCCTACAGCTTTACGCAAAAGCCACTTGTTCCACTTCCAGATAAGGAAAATGGGTCTCATCCTATAATAAGTATTTGCTTTAGGAATGACAAATACTTTTTGATATATCAATCTCGCTGCCCATGCATTGCCTCGTAGCTACTGATCAAGATAAGATTAGCAGTTTTGTTATTATTTTTTTCTAGAACACGTGAGGTTTAAACTTTTGACTCGTCCCCTTGTGCTGAAAATTAAAGATTCGGCAGTTAATACTATTAAGCTCATTAATTCAGACTTAAAAAGATTCAAGGAAAATAATAAGCCGACGGCGCGGTCACTCTTCTCGGTATCCAGATCACATATTTCCCAAGGAAACCGGACGACTTGCTTGGCCTAATCTCACTGACTGGCTTAGCTCTCCTTGGACAAGGGTCAATCCTTTCCTTTCCCTAATCTCCCTCCTTAATTCTTTCAGAACATAACCCTAGGAAACTAGGGAGGCCAGATAACCCAATCCTCCGTGACAATGTCGCGCTGATGCGGTATAAATTTGTTGCTTCTATCCACTTGCATATTGACACGTGTATAGTAATGTGGAATTAAAATAAATAAATAAATAAAGTAAAAACTTGTTCGGAGAGATCCTCAGCCATGGAAGCTTGCTGGACCAGCGGAGTCGCCAGCGCCGTAGTCCAAGTTGAGTCCTCTCCGTCGTCAACGCTCACGACCATGGACTAGCCGCCATAGTTGATCTGGCCCAGCCGCGTCGCCGACTGCTTCCAAACCGAGTCACCCTCTCGTCCAGGCTTGCCAGAACTGTCGACGAGCCCCCTATATACCCGAACAAAAGCCGACGCATCTCCGAGTTGAGCTGAGCCAGCACACCTACCTTTGAGGTCCTCCTCTCCATCTGTTTCATCGACTTGAGCACGGGCCAACGAATCTAAGCGGAGGATGTTTTTCATCCTCAAGTCAAGGAAACAGATTGAAAAGGAGGATCGCATTGAATGTCAAAGCAGAGGGTTTTCACCAGAGCTTCCTCTTGGCAAAATCATCATGATCATCACCCCCATCTCACGAACTCTTTTAATGAAGCGAAGCAGAAAGCTTGTTCACTTGAATTTGAATTTGCATTGAATTCCTTCAACTACCTAACGAGAAAGGAAGTTCGAACATTATTAACTCAACAGGGTACAAGAATCATTAACCGGGGGAACCTCGCACTCGCAGAGACAAATCTGGAGCTTTTAATTCGCATTTGTAGTGGGGTGATGGAGGGATGTTGGTCCACTGTTCTGCCTCAGAATTTAATTGATTAGAAGACTAGAGAGAGAGAGAGAGAGAGAGAGGGTCTATGACAATTCATGCTTTCTTCCTTGTTTCTTCTGTATCTTTTCACGTCTCTTCGGGGTTCGCAATCCTAGCTCTGCTCCTCTTGTCAAAGCACTCGATCGTTCATGCTTCCCAGGCCAATTGATTACACCTCCATGCTTGAGCATCGTCATGTCCAAACAGCTTCTTTGGTTCAAGGCTAATTTCGGGTGCTTAAACAAGCATAACATACGCGCAATATGACCAATCCGTTCAGGCATGGAACGAGGATACACGTAGCATGACAGATTCTTACAACTACTGCCAGAATTACAATTGAAGGGTCTCGAATTAGTTGTGACGCCTTAAAACCTTTATGTTTGTAAGATAACTGGACTCGGTTAAGGTCCAACGGTGAATTCCAATTTGTTGAATAAAATTGGGTTTTGAATATTTAAGTGACAATGATTGGATGATTTTCGAGACGTCAATCGGTTTATATTAGGCTTGGTTAGATTATTCGTCACGTTTTAGGATTGAAATCCGCACACTCGAACCTAACCTTGATTGAGCTAGACCTGCGAAAAGATCAAAATATTCTCTGTCAGTTGAGCCAAATATCCAATCAGTCCTAAATTGCCAAATTATCATTTTGCTCTCACATTTATGCATACAGGACAAAAGATTCAAATGGTGAGTTGACTTGTGGGCTCCATGGGTCTTGTCCCCTTAGCGATGGCCGGTTCAACGGAACCGCCGGTTCCGAGCCGGTTCTGGTTTCGGTTCCTAGGCCCAATAACCCTTTTTCGCGGGCCTTCTCTCTCTCTCTCTCTCTCTTTTTAAAAATCGGGTCGGAACCGTGGGCCCGGTTAACGGGCCGGTTCCGGGCCCCGGTTCAATATTGGCCACCGCTCCCCCAACCGCCAAAGTCAAAGTGTCACCTCACCTTTTCTTTCCTCTCTCTCCTCTCCCCCGTCGTGCGACCGAACCAGCCCCTCCCCCTCTTCTTCTTCTTCTCCTCCTCCTCCTCTTTTCTTTTCTTCCTTCTATCTGGTCATGTGCAAACAACTTCCTTTAGGGATGAGCGATTACAAGTTCCTTATAGATTTCACTTAAAACATAAAATCTACCCATCGAAATAGATTCTTTATTTTTTGAAACCTGAAACTTACCCTTCATATTCTGAAATTTAGAAACTATCCTGTCACGGGTTCTAAAATCGATTCTAGGGTACCCAAGAACTTATCGATTTCTTTTATTTTCTTTTATTTTTTTCATTTTTAATTAAGCAAAATGAGGGTGAACGCTACAACATCTAAGAAAAAGTAGAGGTGAGTGGTTTTAAGTTCCGTACAAGTTATATTTAGAACCCGAAACCAATACATTGGAACACGTTTATCATTTTTTTGAACCTCAAACTTAAAAATTTGTTTGACTCCAGATTATATACTCATTATTGGACGTCATAGAACATTGTAGGATCGTACAAAAACATATTCCAAGAAAAATATAAAATTTTATTTCAAGATATAAGATCCAAGTTTCAAGTTCTAAATAGTGGAACTTAAAACTTATCTATTGGAATAGGTTCCTCAATTTTTGAAACCTGGAACCTACCATACATACCTTGGAACCTGAAATCGGATTGGATCCTATAGGTTCCAATTTCAAGTTCTTAGTTTTACCCTGGAACAATGCTCACCCCTAACTTCTTTGGCTCAAAGGTCATTTCGAGTGCTTAAACAAGCATAACATACACGCAATGTGACCAATCTGTTCGAGCATGGAACGAGGATACGCATAGCATGACAGATTCTTACAATTACTTCCAGAATTACAATTGAAGGGTCTCGAATTAGGTGGCTATGAATGCACATGGACACGAGTCGCTACTAGGACCATGACATTCGCAGGTGAAGTGGGAAAACAATGCTGGTCGAGATTAAAAGCGGGAAGACGGTGGATTACTTGACAAGCTAATGGGTATTAAATGGATTAGCCAAATATATGAGTCAAAAGAAACAGGTAATTTTTTAATTTTTAATTTATTTTATTAGGTTAATATCACAAAAAATCTCAAATTAGTACACATATGACAAAATCACCCAATTTTTTTTACCACACAAAATCTCAAACTAATACACTTATGACGGGTTTATCCCAAACTAAAATAATTATGATAGATTTGGCCCAAACTTATTTTTTGACCATCGAAAATTCCATATCGGTGTACTTGGAATAAAATTATTCCAAATTAGTTTTTCTATCAATAAAAATTTCAAATTGGTATATTTGACACAAATTTACTTTTCTTAGTTTTTATTAAATTTTATCGTGAAATTACTGAGTCGGATGACACGTGACAATTGATGGGTGTGCCGATTTGAGGTCTTTTTCTCAGTTTGAAGACGAGGATATGGGGGTATAAGTTGCCCGTTATCCGCATCATGAAAAGCACTATTCCCGGAAAGAGCAGGTCCACCACTGGCTTAGGAAGACCCTGGGATAGCTGTTGAGACTAGATCAATGTCACAGTTGAGAGGAAGTATCTGAGGGAGATGACCACCATGGAGTCCACATGCGTTCGTCCACTAAGCTCGTGAATGAACAACACGAAAAAGTTTAGGTTGAAATGAATTTGCTGCGAGAAATTATAGGAGGAAACAGAAGGTTAAGCCAGCTTAAGTTCTGCCCCGTTCTATTTTCATTTGAGAACTGAAAATACTTGTCCTAAAATTGCATTTTGCGATGTTTTGAGAAGGTTATCCGAATTAAAGCTGCAAACTGCATAATACTGTCACAATTTCATGTCTTGCAGTTTCGAGGATTGGATTACAATATCTCAAAATTTTCTTGTGCCAGATCTGTTGTTAAGAAGGAAGGGTTTTGAGGATTTCGTTGGGGGTATATGCTTAACAAGTATTCTTATGATAAATTGACCATTTTGCATACGTTTAGCTCCTTTTACCATCTCGATTTTTTTTTTCAAATTGCTATACACTAAGTAGCACCGACACGCGACACGCCACATGACATCATATGTCGACATGTCATTTCTCAAAAAATAGAGTTATAACACGTTGGGACATGTTATATTTATAATGTACTTATAAAAATATCAATAGTGAGTTTTTTCTAATTCTTATTATGTTGGGGATCCATAATCAGGTTTTTTCGAGCTGGCTGGGTATATTAATATCGCGGTCGCTGGGTATAAAAATTAAGTATAAATATTTTTGATAAATTTACATTTTTATTCCTAATTTAATAATAATATTTAAAATTGTCCACATACGTGTTGAAACGGCATATTGGGATGTTGGACTTGCTCGCTGGCTTGTCTAGGGCTCTAACCATGTGTCGGTCACATACCGAAGGGTGTCGAGAGAGCATAAAAGGAATGTCGGGAGAGCGTTGAAGAATGCCGGGAGTGTTGGACACGACATGAAGACTCCTGTAGAGTGTCGATGCTTCCTAGGCCATAACAGCCTCGTCTTTTTTAGTTAACTAAATAGATGGACACTTCTATTAAGAAATAGCATCAACCAAATTTTTTAAGGATAAAGTTAATGTGGCTAATTCTTGTTATCTTCTCTTTGGAATGGATTTTCCCCATAAAGACAACAACTCACATTCCCTATTTCATTAAATTGCCATTAGTAATCAAATTGGAGTGCCTTGATTAGCACTTGTAAGGAGAGTAGATGAGATCTTTTTTTTTAATCTCCTTTTTCTCAATATAGACAACCAAATATGTACTTTCTATGGCAAGAAAAAAATTTGACTAGCTGGCATCTCAAGTTCATGTGTCGTAATCGGGTTTTACTGCCGCGTCATTAGAAGACACCATACTTTGTTAATTACGATATAAAATCAATGCACATTAAAATGAGTTGCTTCCGAAAATTTTTTTCCAAGAAATTTTTTTCAAAAAAATGATAATATTTTCCGATCTTTGGCTGAAACCCGAGAATGGACTGGAAAAAATTTTCCGTGGTTCAATACTGAAAATCAGATTTGATTTTCCTCTATACTATCTGTTTAATGTTTTTGTTTATTTTTATGTTCTTTAATTTTTAATTTAAGAGATTCTGAATTCTTTTTTTTTTTCATTCTTCTCTTTTTATTTTTATTTCATTTTTTTCCCTTCTTCTTCTTTAGTCAGTAGCCAACCATGGCGATGGCCGGCAATCGGCAAAGAAAGAAAAAAGATACAAAAAGTTAGAAAATATTTGAATACTAGAATATTAAAAATTTGGAATGTTTTTAAATAATTAAAAATAAAAGTAATGTCAAGGAGTGGAGGAAGGACTAATGATTTCTCTACTTTTGAATGCACTTTTACATAGGCGGAAAATGCTTTCCTTAATTCAGTTATTTTTGTGAAACAAATATTGGAAAATCCGAAAAAACATTTCCTGAAAGTTATTTTCCGAAACGAATGAGCCCAAATGTATGAGCATGCTAAATAATGTAGGAAACTGCCAGCTCATTCACTCCTCATATTTTCTATATAATTTTACTAGTTTGCAAGGTGGACAAGGATGTTTTTTTGGTACTTTTTTTTTGTAAAGGTAAATATGTATATAACTTTCCACAGCGCTAATTACAAAAAGAATGCCGCACACAAAAACCTCATACCCCAAATGACACAATGCAGTGTCATAGTGGGTGCAAAGGTGTACCGGCAGAACAAAATACAATGTTTTTTGGTACTTCGAAACCGATTAGATGGATCAATTTTGTGATAAATGTAAATAGCATTACCCGAGTGATGAAAAAAATGAAATGCTAATCTCTTGTTCATATGAGAGAAATGCTTGTCATGTGATGAGGTAGACTATGCACATCTTAATATACACTTTTGGATAAAGTTAGTGTGGCTAATTCTTTTTATCTTCTCTTCAGTATCGGTTTTCCCCGGAAAGACAACGATTCATGTCCCTATTTCATTAAATTGCCGTTGTGATGTTCAAGTAATCAATTTGGAGTGTACTTGTTAGCACTAATAAGGCGAGTAGACGAGTTTTGTTTTTTTAAATATCTCCTTTCGCTCAATCTAGACAACCAAATCTGTAATTTCCATTAAAAAAAATTGACTAGCTAGCATTTCAAGTTCATGCTTATAATCAGGTTTTTCTGTTGTGTCATTAGAAAAAACCATATTTTGTTGATTACGACAATACTGATATATATTAAGTGCATGAACGTGCAAATTCGTGTAGGAAATTGCCAACTCTTTCACTCCTCCTTCTTTTTTTCTTTTTTCTTGAAACTGAGTGGATTGATGAATTTCGTGATAAATATAAAAATAGAATTACCCGAGTGATGAAAAAGAGAAATGCTAACCTCTTGTTCATGTGGGAGAAACGTTTGTCACGTGATAGAGGAAGATTATACAATTGTAATATGTACTTCTGGAGTCATTAAAATAAGTAAGATATCATTAAAGCAACGTAAAAAAAAATGAAAAATATTGGGCAGTTTTATCATAATCAGAAAATAAATTTAATCACACTAAGAGAACAAATTAAAAAAAATGAAAAACTTCAATCATAAATGCATCCATGTGGAATAGAAAATAAAAATAATAAAGAAAGAAAAAGACATGAGGACAAAAAAATCACATAAATTTTCAAGTTAATCAACATCTATATGTGTGTTTTTTTAAAAAAAATCTGTATTTATTTTTTTTCAACCAAGAAAAAAAACCTCCATATGTTTAAAAAAAAAAAAAAAATCAACCTCTATATGCAAGGCCTAGAATGAGCTTTGATACAAGACTTCCTTAAATCAAAATTCTTAGGATTAATGTCACAAATAGTCTTTTGACTCAAGATGCAATGTGGTTTTTAAATATTTAATTTGTTCAATATGGTCCTTAGACTTTGGCCCAATGAGTCATTCTTAACTTTTAATTTGTTTAACATGGCCCTTAGACTATTTGCATGTGTTCAATTTTGTCTCTAAACTTTATGAAAATATTCAATATTTTTTTCATTTATTTAAGTTCAAGGATAATATTAAATATTTTCATATA